>NC_134829.1:37059494-37297505 GCF_004210375.1 Tachypleus tridentatus
ATAATATTGTGTTAGTATGTAAGCCATGACGTGGTAGTAGGAAGATGTTAGATAATATTGTGTTAGTATAGCCATGACGTGGTAGTAGGGAAGATGTTAGATAATATTGTGTTAGTATGGCCATGACGTGGTAGTAGGAAGATGTTAGATAATATTGTGTTAGTATAGCCATGACGTGGTAGTAGGAAGATGTTAGATAATATTGTGTTAGTATGGCCATGACGTGGTAGTAGGAAGATGTTAGATAATATTGTGTTAGTATAGCCATGACGTGGTAGTGGGAAGATGTTAGATAATATTGTGTTAGTATAGCCATGACGTGGTAGTGGGAAGATGTTAGATAATATTGTGTTAGTAAAACGTGGTAGTAGGAAGATGTTAGATAATATTGTGTTAGTATGGCCATGACGTGGTAGTAGGAAGATGTTAGATAATATTGTGTTAGTATAGCCATGACGTGGTAGTAGGAAGATGTTAGATAATATTGTGTTAGTATAGCCATGACGTGGTAGTAGGAAGATGTTAGATGTTAGATAATATTGTAGGAAGATGTTAGTATGTGTTAGTATGGCCATGACGTGGTAGTAGGAAGATGTTAGATAATATTGTGTTAGTATGGCCATGACGTGGTAGTAGGAAGATGTTAGATAATATTGTGTTAGTATAGGCCATGACGTGGTAGTAGGAAGATGTTAGATAATATTGTGTTAGTATAGCCATGACGTGGTAGTGGGAAGATGTTAGATAATATTGTGTTAGTATGGCCATGACGTGGTAGGGGAAGATGTTAGATAATATTGTGTTAGTATGGTCATGACGTGGTAGTAGGAAGATATTAGATGATATTGTGTTGATATGGCCATGACGTGGTAGAAGGAAGATGTGAGGTAATATTGTGTTAGTATGGCCATGACGTGGTAGAAGGAAAATGTTAGATAATATTGTGTTAGTATATGGCCATGACGTGGTAGTAGGAAAGATGTTAGATAATATTGTGTTAGTATGGCCATGACGTGGTAGTAGGAAAGATGTTAGATAATATTGTGTTAGTATGGCCATGACGTGGTAGTAGGAAGATGTTAGATAATATTGTGTTAGTATATTGCCATGACGTGGTAGTAGGAAGATGTTAGATAATATTGTGTTAGTATAGCCATGACGTGGTATTGAGAAGTTGTTAGATAATGTTGTGTTAGTAAAACGTGGTAGTAGGAAGATGTTAAATAATATTGCGTTAGTATGGCCATGACGTGGTAGTAGTAGGAAGATGTTAGATAATATTGTGTTAGTATGGCCATGACGTGGTAGTAGGAAGATGTTAGATAATATTGTGTTAATATGGCCATGACGTGGTAGTAGGAAGATGTTAGATAATATTGTGTTAGTATAGCCATGACGTGGTTGTAGGAAGATGTTGGATAATATTGTGTTAGTATGGCCATGACGTGGTAGTAGGAAGATGTTAGATAATATTGTGTTAGTATGGCCATGACGTGGTAGTAGGAAGATGTTAGATAATATTGTGTTAGTATGGCCATGACGTGGTAGTAGGAAGATGTTAGATAATATTGTGTTAGTATGGCCATGACGTGGTAGTAGGAAGATGTTAGATAATATTGTGTTAGTATGGCCATGACGTGGTAGTAGGAAGATGTTAGATAATATTGTGTTAGTATGGCCATGACGTGGTAGTAGGAAGAAGATGTTAGATAATATTGTGTTAGTATAGCCATGACGTGGTAGTAGTAGGAAGATGTTAGATAATATTGTGTTAGTATGGCCATGACGTGGTAGTAGGAAGATGTTAGATAATATTGTGTTAGTATGGCCATGACGTGGTAGTAGGGAAGATGTTAGATAATATTGTGTTAGTATGGCCATGACGTGGTAGTAGGAAGATGTTAGATAATATTGTGTTAGTATGGCCATGACGTGGTAGTAGGAAGATGTTAGATAATATTGTGTTAGTATGGCCATGACGTGGTAGTAGGAAGATGTTAGATAATATTGTGTTAGTATGGCCATGACGTGGTAGTAGGAAGATGTTAGATAATATTGTGTTAGTATGGCCATGACGTGGTAGTAGGAAGATGTTAGATAATATTGTGTTAGTATAGCCATGACGTGGTAGTAGGAAGATGTTAGATAATATTGTGTTAGTATGGCCATGACGTGGTAGTAGGAAGATGTGAGGTAATATTGTGTTAGTATGGTCACGACGTGGTAGAAGAAAGATGTTAGATAATATTGTGTTAGAATAGCCATGAAGTAGTAGTAGGAAGATGTGAGGTAATATTGTGTTAGTATGGCCATGACGTGGTAGTAGGAAGATGTTAGATAATATTGTGTTAGTATAGCCATGACGTGGTAGTAGGAAGATGTTGGATAATATTGTGTTAGTATGGCCATGACGTGGTAGTAGGAAGATGTTAGATAATATTGTGTTAGTATATAGCCATGACGTGGTAGTAGGAAGATGTTAGATAATATTGTGTTAGTATAGCCATGACGTGGTAGTAGGAAGATGTTAGATAATATTGTGTTAGTATAGCCATGACGTGGTAGTAGGAAGATGTTAAATAATATTGTGTTAATATGGCCATGACGTGGTAGTAGGAAGATGTTAGATAATATTGTGTTAGTATGGCCATGACGTGGTAGTAGGAAGATGTTAGATAATATTGTGTTAGTATGGCCATGATGTGGTAGAAGGAAGATGTTAGATAATATTGTGTTAGTATGGCCATGACGTGGTAGTAGGGAAGATGTTAGATAATATTGTGTTAGTATGGCCATGACGTGGTAGTAGGAAGATGTTAGATAATATTGTGTTAGTATGGCCATGACGTAGTAGGAAGATGTTAGATAATATTGTGTTAGTATGGCCATGACGTGGTAGTAGGGAAGATGTTAGATAATATTGTGTTAGTATGGCCATGACGTGGTAGTAGGAAGATGTTAGATAATATTGTGTTAGTATAGCCATGACGTGGTAGTAGGAAGATGTTAGATAATATTGTGTTAGTATAGGCCATGACGTGGTAGTAGGAAGATGTTAGATAATATTGTGTTAGTATAGCCATGACGTGGTAGTAGGAAGATGTTAGATAATATTGTGTTAGTATGGCCATGACGTGGTAGTAGGAAGATGTTAGATAATATTGTGTTAGTATGGCCATGACGTGGTAGTAGGAAGATGTTAGATAATATTGTGTTAGTATGGCCATGACGTGGTAGTAGGAAGATGTTAGATAATATATTGTGTTAGTATAGCCATGACGTGGTAGTAGGAAGATGTTAGATAATATTGTGTTAGTATGGCCATGACGTGGTAGTAGGAAGATGTTAGATAATATTGTGTTAGTATAGCCATGACGTGGTAGTAGGAAGATGTTAGATAATATTGTGTTAGTATGGCCATGACGTGGTAGTAGGGAAGATGTTAGATAATATTGTGTTAGTATGGCCATGACGTGGTAGTAGGAAGATGTTAGATAATATTGTGTTAGTATAGGCCATGACGTGGTAGTAGGAAGATGTTAGATAATATTGTGTTAGTATGGCCATGACGTGGTAGTAGGAAGATGTTAGATAATATTGTGTTAGTATGGCCATGACGTGGTAGTAGGAAGATGTTAGATAATATTGTGTTAGTATGGCCATGACGTGGTAGTAGGAAGATGTTAGATAATATTGTGTTAGTATGGCCATGACGTGGTAGTAGGAAGATGTTAGATAATATTGTGTTAGTATGGCCATGACGTGGTAGTAGGAAGATGTTAGATAATATTGTGTTAGTATGGCCATGACGTGGTAGTAGGAAGATGTTAGATAATATTGTGTTAGTATGGCCATGACGTGGTAGTAGGAAGATGTTAGATAATATTGTGTTAGTATGGCCATGACGTGGTAGTAGGAAGATGTTAGATAATATTGTGTTAGTATGGCCATGACGTGGTAGAGGGAAGATGTTAGATAATATTGTGTTAGTATAGCCATGACGTGGTAGTAGGAAGATGTTAGATAATATTGTGTTAGTATGGCCATGACGTGGTAGTAGGAAGATGTTAGATAATATTGGGTTAGTATGGCCATGACGTGGAAGAGGGAAGATGTTAGATAATATTGTGTTAGTATGGCCATGACGTGGTAGTAGGAAGATGTTAGATAATATTGTGTTAGTATGGCCATGACGTGGTAGTAGGAAGATGTTAGATAATATTGTGTTAGTATGGCCATGACGTGGTAGTAGGAAGATGTTAGATAATATTGTGTTAGTATAGCCATGACGTGGTAGTAGGAAGATATGAGTTAATATTGTGTTAGTATGGCCATGACGTGGTAGTAGGAAGATGTGAGGTAATATTGTGTTAGTATGGCCATGACGTGGTAGTAGTAGGAAGATGTTAGATAATATTGTGTTAGTATGGCCATGACGTGGTAGTAGGAAAGATGTTAGATAATATTGTGTTAGTATGGCCATGACGTGGTAGTGTTAGGTTAGTATGGCCAAGATGTTAGATAATATTGTGTTAGTATGGCCATGACGTGGTAGTAGGAAGATGTTAGATAATATTGTGTTAGTATGGCCATGACGTGGTAGTAGGAAGATGTTAGATAATATTGTGTTAGTATGGCCATGACGTGGTAGTAGGAAGATGTTAGATAATATTGTGTTAGTATGGCCATGACGTGGTAGTAGGAAGATGTTAGATAATATTGTGTTAGTATGGCCATGACGTGGTAGAGGGAAGATGTTAGATAATATTGTGTTAGTATGGCCATGACGTGGTAGTAGGAAGATGTTAGCTAATATTGTGTTAGTATAACGTGGTAGTAGGAAGATGTTAGATAATATTGTGTTAGTATGGCCATGACGTGGTAGTAGGAAGATGTTAGATAATATTGTGTTAGTATGGCCATGACGTGGTAGTAGGAAGATGTTAGATAATATTGTGTTAGTATGGCCATGACGTGGTAGTGTTAGGATGACGTGGTATGTGTTAGATAATATTGTGTTAGTATGGCCATGACGTGGTAGTAGGAAGATGTTAGATAATATTGTGTTAGTATGCCATGACGTGGTAGTAGGAAGATGTTAGCTAATATTGTTTTGGTAAGACGTGGTAGTGGGAAGATGTTAGATAATATTGTGTTAGTATGGCCATGACGTGGTAGTAGGAAGATGTTAGATAATATTGTGTTAGTATGGCCATGACGTGGTAGTAGGAAGATGTTAGATAATATTGTGTTAGTATGGCCATGACGTGGTAGTAGGAAGATGTTAGATAATATTGTGTTAGTATGGCCATGACGTGGTAGAGGGAAGATGTTAGATAATATTGTGTTAGTATGGCCATGACGTGGTAGTAGGAAGATGTTAGATAATATTGTGTTAGTATGGCCATGACGTGGTAGTAGGAAGATGTTAGATAATATTGTGTTAGTATGGCCATGACGTGGTAGTAGGAAGATGTTAGATAATATTGTGTTAGTATGGCCATGACGTGGTAGTAGGAAGATGTTAGATAATATTGTGTTAGTATGGCCATGACGTGGTAGTAGGAAGATGTTAGATAATATTGTGTTAGTATAGCCATGACGTGGTAGTAGGAAGATGTTAGATAATATTGTGTTAGTATGGCCATGACGTGGTAGTAGGAAGATGTTAGATAATATTGTGTTAGTATGGCCATGACGTGGTAGTAGGAAGATGTTAGATAATATTGTGTTAGTATGGCCATGACGTGGTAGTAGGAAGATGTTAGATAATATTGTGTTAGTATGGCCATGACGTGGTAGTAGGAAGATGTTAGATAATATTGTGTTAGTATAGCCATGACGTGGTAGTAGGAAGATGTTAGATAATATTGTGTTAGTATAGCCATGACGTGGTAGTGGGAAGATGTTAGATAATATTGTGTTAGTATAGCCATGACGTGGTAGTAGGAAGATGTTAGATAATATTGTGTTAGTATGGCCATGACGTGGTAGTAGGAAGATGTTAGATAATATTGTGTTAGTATAGCCATGACGTGGTAGTAGGAAGATGTTAGATAATATTGTGTTAGTATGGCCATGACGTGGTAGTAGGAGGAAGATGTTAGATAATATTGTGTTAGTATGGCCATGACGTGGTAGTAGGAAGATGTTAGATAATATTGTGTTAGTATGGCCATGACGTGGTAGTAGGAAGATGTTAGATAATATTGTGTTAGTATAGCCATGACGTGGTAGTAGGAAGATGTTAGATAATATTGTGTTAGTATGGCCATGACGTGGTAGTAGGAAGATGTTAGATAATATTGTGTTAGTATGGCCATGACGTGGTAGTAGGAAGATGTTAGATAATATTGTGTTAGTATGGCCATGACGTGGTAGTAGGAAGATGTTAGATAATATTGTGTTAGTATGGCCATGACGTGGTAGTAGGAAGATGGAAGATGTTAGATAATATTGTGTTAGTATGGCCATGACGTGGTAGTAGGAAGATGTTAGATAATATTGTGTTAGTATGGCCATGACGTGGTAGTAGGAAGATGTTAGATAATATTGTGTTAGTATGGCCATGACGTGGTAGTAGGAAGATGTTAGATAATATTGTGTTAGTATGGCCATGACGTGGTAGTAGGAGGAAGATGTTAGATAATATTGTGTTAGTATGGCCATGACGTGGTAGTAGGAAGATGTTAGATAATATTGTGTTAGTATGGCCATGACGTGGTAGTAGGAAGATGTTAGATAATATTGTGTTAGTATGGCCATGACGTGGTAGTAGGAAGATGTTAGGAAATATTGTGTTAGTATGGCCATGACGTGGTAGTAGGAAGATGTGAGATAATATTGTGTTAGTATAGGCCATGATGTGGTAGTAGGAAGATGTTAGATAATATTGTGTTAGTATGGCCATGACGTGGTAGTAGGAAGATGTTAGATAATATTGTGTTAGTATGGCCATGACGTGGTAGTAGGAAGATGTGAGGTAATATTGTGTTAGTATAGCCATGACGTGGTAGTAGGAAGATGTTAGATAATATTGTGTTAGTATGGCCATGACGTGGTAGTAGGAAGATGTTAGATAATATTGTGTTAGTATGGCCATGACGTGGTAGTAGGAAGATGTTAGATAATATTGTGTTAGTATAATATTGTGTTAGTATAGCCATGACGTGGTAGTAGGAAGATGTTAGATAATATTGTGTTAGTATAGCCATGACGTGGTAGTAGGAAGATGTTAGATAATATTGTGTTAGTATGGCCATGACGTGGTAGTAGGAAGATGTTAGATAATATTGTGTTAGTATGGCCATGACGTGGTAGTAGGAAGATGTTAGATAATATTGTGTTAGTAAGACGTGGTAGTAGGAAGATGTTAGATAATATTGTGTTAGTATGGCCATGACGTGGTAGTAGGAAGATGTTAGATAATATTGTGTTAGTATGGCCATGACGTGGTAGTAGGAAGATGTTAGATAATATTGTGTTAGTATCACCATGATGTGGTAGTAGGAAGATGTTAGATAATATTGTGTTAGTATGGCCATGACGTGGTAGTAGGAAGATGTTAGATAATATTGTGTTAGTATGGCCATGACGTGGTAGTAGGAAGATGTTAGATAATATTGTGTTAGTATGGCCATGACGTGGTAGTAGGAAGATGTTAGATAATATTGTGTTAGTATGGCCATGACGTGGTAGTAGGAAGATGTTAGATAATATTGTGTTAGTATGGCCATGACGTGGTAGTAGGTTAGAAGATGTGACGTAGATAATATATGTGTTAGTATGGCCATGACGTGGTAGTAGGAAGATGTTAGATAATATTGTGTTAGTATGGCCATGACGTGGTAGTAGGAAGATGTTAGATAATATTGTGTTAGTATGGCCATGACGTGGTAGTAGGAAGATGTTAGATAATATTGTGTTAGTATGGCCATGACGTGGTAGTAGGAAGATGTTAGATAATATTGTGTTAGTATGGCCATGACGTGGTAGTAGGAAGATGTTAGATAATATTGTGTTAGTATGGCCATGACGTGGTAGTAGGAAGATGTTAGATAATATTGTGTTAGTATGGCCATGACGTGGTAGTAGGAAGATGTTAGATAATATTGTGTTAGTATGGCCATGACGTGGTAGTAGGAAGATGTTAGATAATATTGTGTTAGTATGGCCATGACGTGGTAGTAGGAAGATGTTAGATAATATTGTGTTAGTATGGCCATGACGTGGTAGTAGGAAGATGTTAGATAATATTGTGTTAGTATGGCCATGACGTGGTAGTAGGAAGATGTTAGATAATATTGTGTTAGTATGGCCATGACGTGGTAGTAGGAAGATGTTAGATGTTAGATAATATTGTGTTAGTATAGGCCATGACGTGGTAGTAGGAAAGATGTTAGATAATATTGTGTTAGTATGGCCATGACGTGGTAGTAGGGAAGATGTTAGATAATATTGTGTTAGTATAGCCATGACGTAGTAGTAGGAAGATGTTAGATAATATTGTGTTAGTATGGCCATGACGTGGTAGTAGGAAGATGTTAGATAATATTGTGTTATTATCGCCATGACGTGGTAGTAGGAAGATGTTAGATAATATTGTGTTAGTATAGCCATGACGTGGTAGTAGGAAGATGTTAGATAATATTGTGTTAGTATGGCCATGACGTGGTAGTAGGAAGATGTTAGATAATATTGTGTTAGTATGGCCATGACGTGGTAGTAGGAAGATGTTAGATAATATTGTTTAGATAATACGTTAGTGTTAGTAATATTGTGTTAGTATGGCCATGACGTGGTAGTAGGAAGATGTTAGATAATATTGTGTTAGTATGGCCATGACGTGGTAGAAGATGTTAGATAATATTGTGTTAGTATGGCCATGACGTGGTAGTAGGAAGATGTTAGATAATATTGTGTTAGTATGGCCATGACGTGGTAGTAGGAAAGATGTTAGATAATATTGTGTTAGTATGGCCATGACGTGGTAGTAGGAAGATGTTAGATAATATTGTGTTAGTATAGCCATGACGTGGTAGTAGGAAGATGTTAGATAATATTGTGTTAGTATGGCCATGACGTGGTAGTAGGAAGATGTTAGATAATATTGTGTTAGTATGGCCATGACGTGGTAGTAGGAAGATGTTAGATAATATTGTGTTAGTATGGCCATGACGTGGTAGTAGGAAGATGTTAGATAATATTGTGTTAGTATGGCCATGACGTGGTAGTAGGAAGATGTTAGATAATATTGTGTTAGTATAGCCATGACGTGGTAGTAGGAAGATGTTAGATAATATTGTGTTAGTATAGGCCATGACGTGGTAGTAGGAAGATGTTAGATAATATTGTGTTAGTATAGCCATGACGTGGTAGTAGGAAGATGTTAGATAATATTGTGTTAGTATGGCCATGACGTGGTAGTAGGAAGATGTTAGATAATATTGTGTTAGTATGGCCATGACGTGGTAGTAGGAAGATGTTAGATAATATTGTGTTAGTATGGCCATGACGTGGTAGTAGGAAGATGTTAGATAATATTGTGTTAGTATGGCCATGACGTGGTAGTAGGAAGATGTTAGATAATATTGTGTTAGTATGGCCATGACGTGGTAGTAGGAAGATGTTAGATAATATTGTGTTAGTATGGCCATGACGTGGTAGTAGGAAGATGTTAGATAATATTGTGTTAGTATGGCCATGACGTGGTAGTAGGAAGATGTTAGATAATATTGTGTTAGTATGGCCATGACGTGGTAGTAGGAAGATGTTAGATAATATTGTGTTAGTATAGCCATGACGTGGTAGTAGGAAGATGTTAGATAATATTGTGTTAGTATGGCCATGACGTGGTAGTAGGAAGATGTTAGATAATATTGTGTTAGTATGGCCATGACGTGGTAGTAGGAAGATGTTAGATAATATTGTGTTAGTATGGCCATGACGTGGTAGTAGGAAGATGTTAGATAATATTGTGTTAGTATGGCCATGTTAGAATATTGTGTTAGTATGGACGTGGTAAGATGTTAGATAATATTGTGTTAGTATGGCCATGACGTGGTAGTAGGAAGATGTTAGGTAATATTGTGTTAGTATGGCCATGACGTGGTAGTAGGAAGATGTTAGATAATATTGTGTTAGTATGGCCATGACGTGGTAGTAGGAAGATGTTAGATAATATTGTGTTAGTATGGCCATGACGTGGTAGTAGGAAGATGTTAGATAATATTGTGTTAGTATGGCCATGACGTGGTAGTAGGAAGATGTTAGATAATATTGTGTTAGTATAGCCATGACGTGGTAGTAGGAAGATGTTAGATAATATTGTGTTAGTATAGCCATGACGTGGTAGTAGGAAGATGTTAGATAATATTGTGTTAGTATGGCCATGACGTGGTAGTAGGAAGATGTTAGATAATATTGTGTTAGTATGGCCATGACGTGGTAGTAGGAAGATGTTAGATAATATTGTGTTAGTATGGCCATGACGTGGTAGTAGGAAGATGTTAGATAATATTGTGTTAGTATGATGACGTGTAGTGGTAGTAGGAAGATGTTAGATAATATTGTGTTAGTATGGCCATGACGTGGTAGTAGGAAGATGTTAGATAATATTGTGTTAGTATGGCCATGACGTGGTAGTAGGAAGATGTTAGATAATATTGTGTATAGCCATGTATGGCCATGACGTATTGTGTTAGTATGGCCATGACGTAGTAGGAAGATGTTAGATAATATTGTGTTAGTATGGCCATGACGTGGTAGTAGGAAGATGTTAGATAATATTGTGTTAGTATAGCCATGACGTGGTAGTGTTAGGAAGATGTGAGGTAATATTGTGTTAGTATGGCCATGACGTGGTAGTAGGAAGATGTTAGATAATATTGTGTTAGTATGGCCATGACGTGGTAGTAGGAAGATGTTAGATAATATTGTGTTAGTATGGCCATGACGTGGTAGTAGGAAGATGTGTAGTATAATATTGTGTTAGTATTGTGTTAGTATGGCCATGACGTGGTAGTAGGAAGAATGTTAGTATAATATTGTTAGTTAGTATATAGCCATGACGTGGTAGTAGGAAGATGTTAGATAATATTGTGTTAGTATAGCCATGACGTGGTAGTAGTGTTAGATAATATTGTGTTAGTATGATGACGTGGTAGTAGGAAGATGTTAGATAATATTGTGTTAGTATGGCCATGACGTGGTAGTAGGAAGATGTTAGATAATATTGTGTTAGTATGGCCATGACGTGGTAGTAGGAAGATGTTAGATAATATTGTTTAGTATATGACGTAGTAGGAAGATGTTAGATAATATTGTGTTAGTATAGCCATGACGTGGTAGTAGGAAGATTTTGGATAATATTGTATTAGTATTGCCATGACGTGGTAGTAGGAAGATGTTAGATAATATTGTGTTAGTATGGCCATGACGTGGTAGTAGGAAGATGTTAGATAATATTGTGTTAGTATGGCCATGACGTGGTAGTAGGAAGATGTGAGATAATATTGTGTTAGTATAGCCATGACGTGGTAGTAGGAAGATGTTAGATAATATTGTGTTAGTATGGCCATGACGTGGTAGTAGGAAGATGTTAGATAATATTGTGTTAGTATGGCCATGACGTGGTAGTAGGAAGATGTTAGATAATATTGTGTTAGTATGGCCATGACGTGGTAGTAGGAAGATGTTAGAATAATATTGTGTTAGTATATTGTGCCATGACGTGGTAGTAGAAGATGTTAGGAAATATTGTGTTAGTATAATGACGTGGTAGTAGGAAGATGTTAGATAATATTGTGTTAGTATGGCCATGACGTGGTAGTAGGAAGATGTTAGATAATATTGTGTTAGTATAGCCATGACGTGGTATTGAGAAGTTGTTAGATAATGTTGTGTTAGTAAAACGTGGTAGTAGGAAGATGTTAGATAATATTGAGTTAGTATGGCCATGACGTGGTAGTAGAAAGATGTTAGATAATATTGTGTTAGTATGGCCATGACGTGGTAGTAGGAAGATGTTAGATAATATTGTGTTAGTATGGCCATGACGTGGTAGTAGGAAGATGTTAGATAATATTGTGTTAGTATGGCCATGACGTGGTAGTAGGAAGATGTTAGATAATATTGTGTTAGTATGGCCATGACGTGGTAGTAGGAAGATGTTAGATAATATTGTGTTAGTATAGGCCATGACGTGGTAGTAGGAAGATGTTAGATAATATTGTGTTAGTATAGCCATGACGTGGTAGTAGGAAGATGTTAGATAATATTGTGTTAGTATGGCCATGACGTGGTAGTAGGAAGATGTTAGATAATATTGTGTTAGTATAGCCATGACGTGGTAGTAGGAAGATGTTAGATAATATTGTGTTAGTATAGCCATGACGTGGTAGTAGGAAAGATGTTAGATAATATTGTGTTAGTATAGGCCATGACGTGGTAGTATGGAGACGTAGGATGTTAAGATGTTAGGTATAGCCATATTAGTAGGAAGATGTTAGATAATATTGTGTTAGTATAGCCATGACGTGGTAGTAGGAAGATGTTAGATAATATTGTGTTAGTATGGCCATGACGTGGTAGTAGGAAGATGTTAGATAATATTGTGTTAGTATGGCCATGACGTGGTAGTAGGAAGATGTTAGATAATATTGTGTTAGTATAGCCATGACGTGGTAATATTGTGTTAGTATAGCCATGACGTGGTAGTAGGAAGATGTTAGATAATATTGTGTTAGTATGGCCATGACGTGGTAGTAGGAAGATGTTAGATAATATTGTGTTGTTAGTATGTGCCATGACGTGGTAGTAGGAAGATGTTAGATAATATTGTGTTAGTATAGCCATGACGTGGTAGTAGGAAGATGTTAGATAATATTGTGTTAGTATGGCCATGACGTGGTAGTAGGAAGATGTTAGATAATATTGTGTTAGTATAGGCCATGACGTGGTAGTAGGAAGATGTTAGATAATATTGTGTTAGTATGGCCATGACGTGGTAGTAGGAAGATGTTAGATAATATTGTGTTAGTATAGCCATGACGTGGTAGTAGGAAGATGTTAGATAATATTGTGTTAGTATAGGCCATGACGTGGTAGTAGGAAGATGTTAGATAATATTGTGTTAGTATGGCCATGACGTGGTAGTAGGAAGATGTTAGATAATATTGTGTTAGTATGGCCATGACGTGGTAGTAGGAAGATGTTAGATAATATTGTGTTAGTATGGCCATGACGTGGTAGTAGGAAGATGTTAGATAATATTGTGTTAGTATGGCCATGACGTGGTAGTAGGAAGATGTTAGATAATATTGTGTTAGTATGGCCATGACGTGGTAGTAGGAAGATGTTAGATAATATTGTGTTAGTATAGCCATGACGTGGTAGTAGGAAGATGTTAGATAATATTGTGTTAGTATATGCCATGACGTGGTAGTAGGAAGATGTTAGATAATATTGTGTTAGTATAGCCATGACGACGTGGTAGTAGGAAGATGTTAGATAATATTGTGTTAGTATGGCCATGACGTGGTAGTAGGAAGATGTTAGATAATATTGTGTTAGTATGGCCATGACGTGGTAGTAGGAAGATGTTAGATAATATTGTGTTAGTATGGCCATGACGTGGTAGTAGGAAGATGTTAGATAATATTGTGTTAGTATGGCCATGACGTGGTAGTAGGAAGATGTTAGATAATATTGTGTTAGTATGGCCATGACGTGGTAGTAGGAAGATGTTAGATAATATTGTGTTAGTATGGCCATGACGTGGTAGTAGGAAGATGTTAGATAATATTGTGTTAGTATGGCCATGACGTGGTAGTAGGAAGATGTTAGATAATATTGTGTTAGTATGGCCATGACGTGGTAGTAGGAAGATGTTAGATAATATTGTGTTAGTATGGCCATGACGTGGTAGTAGGAAGATGTTAGATAATATTGTGTTAGTATGGCCATGACGTGGTAGTAGGAGATAATATTGAGTATGGCCATGACGTGTAGTAGGAAGATGTTAGATAATATTGTGTTAGTATAATGACGTGGTAGTAGGAAGATGTTAGATAATATTGTGTTAGTATAGCCATGACGTGGTAGTAGGAAGATGTTAGATAATATTGTGTTAGTATGGCCATGACGTGGTAGTAGGAAGATGTTAGATAATATTGTGTTAGTATGGCCATGACGTGGTAGTAGGAAGATGTTAGATAATATTGTGTTAGTATAGCCATGACGTGGTAGTAGGAAGATGTTAGATAATATTGTGTTAGTATAGCCATGACGTGGTAGTAGGAAGATGTTAGATAATATTGTGTTAGTATGGCCATGACGTGGTAGTAGGAAGATGTTAGATAATATTGTGTTAGTATAGCCATGACGTGTAGTAGTAGGAAGATGTTAGATAATATTGTGTTAGTATAGCCATGACGTGGTAGTAGGAAGATGTTAGATAATATTGTGTTAGTATGGCCATGACGTGGTAGTAGGAAGATGTTAGATAATATTGTGTTAGTATGGCCATGACGTGGTAGAGGGAAGATGTTAGATAATATTGTGTTAGTATAGCCATGACGTGGTAGTAGGAAGATGTTAGATAATATTGTGTTAGTATGGCCATGACGTGGTAGTAGGAAGATGTTAGATAATATTGTGTTAGTATGGTAGTAGGAAGATGTTACGTGTTAGTATAGCCATGAGTGGTAGTAGGAAGATGTTAGATAATATTGTGTTAGTATGGCCATGACGTGGTAGTAGGAAGATGTTAGATAATATTGTGTTAGTATAGCCATGACGTGGTAGTAGGAAGATGTTAGATAATATTGTGTTAGTATGGCCATGACGTGGTAGTAGGAAGATGTTAGATAATATTGTGTTAGTATGGCCATGACGTGGTAGTAGGAAGATGTTAGATAATATTGTGTTAGTATGGCCATGACGTGGTAGTAGGAAGATGTTAGATAATATTGTGTTAGTATAGCCATGACGTGGTAGTAGGAAGATGTTAGATAATATTGTGTTAGTATGGCCATGACGTGGTAGTAGGAAGATGTTAGATAATATTGTGTTAGTATGGCCATGATATTGTGTGTTAGTATGGCCATGACGTGGTAGTAGGAAGATGTTAGATAATATTGTGTTAGTATGGCCATGACGTGGTAGTAGGAAGATGTTAGATAATATTGTGTTAGTATGGCCATGACGTGGTAGTAGGAAGATGTGAGGTAATATTGTGTTAGTATGGCCATGACGTGGTAGTAGGAAGATGTTAGATAATATTGTGTTAGTATGGCCATGACGTGGTAGTAGGAAGATGTTAGATAATATTGTGTTAGTATGGCCATGACGTGGTAGTAGGAAGATGTTAGATAATATTGTGTTAGTATGGCCATGACGTGGTAGTAGGAAGATGTTAGATAATATTGTGTTAGTATGGCCATGACGTGGTAGTAGGAAGATGTTAGATAATATTGTGTTAGTATGGCCATGACGTGGTAGTAGGAAGATGTTAGATAATATTGTGTTAGTATGGCCATGACGTGGTAGTAGGAAGATGTTAGATAATATTGTGTTAGTATGGCCATGACGTGGTAGTAGGAAGATGTTAGATAATATTGTGTTAGTATGGCCATGACGTGGTAGTAGGAAGATGTTAGATAATATTGTGTTAGTATAGCCATGACGTGGTAGTAGGAAGATGTTAGATAATATTGTGTTAGTATGGCCATGACGTGGTAGTAGGAAGATGTTAGATAATATTGTGTTAGTATGGCCATGACGTGGTAGTAGGAAGATGTTAGATAATATTGTGTTAGTATAGGCCATGACGTGGTAGTAGGAAGATGTTAGATAATATTGTGTTAGTATAGCCATGACGTGGTAGTAGTAGGAAGATGTTAGATAATATTGTGTTAGTATGGCCATGACGTGGTAGTAGGAAGATGTTAGATAATATTGTGTTAGTATGGCCATGACGTGGTAGTAGGAAGATGTTAGATAATATTGTGTTAGTATGGCCATGACGTGGTAGTAGGAAGATGTTAGATAATATTGTGTTAGTATGGCCATGACGTGGTAGTAGGAAGATGTTAGATAATATTGTGTTAGTATGGCCATGACGTGGTAGTAGGAAGATGTTAGATAATATTGTGTTAGTATGGCCATGACGTGGTAGTAGGAAGATGTTAGATAATATTGTGTTAGTATGGCCATGACGTGGTAGTAGGAAGATGTTAGATAATATTGTGTTAGTATGGCCATGACGTGGTAGTAGGAAGATGTTAGATAATATTGTGTTAGTATGGCCATGACGTGGTAGTAGGAAGATGTTAGATAATATTGTGTTAGTATGGCCATGACGTGGTAGTAGGAAGATGTTAGATAATATTGTGTTAGTATGGCCATGACGTGGTAGTAGGAAGATGTTAGATAATATTGTGTTAGTATGGCCATGACGTGGTAGTAGGAAGATGTTAGATAATATTGTGTTAGTATGGCCATGACGTGGTAGTAGGAAGATGTTAGATAATATTGTGTTAGTATAGCCATGACGTGGTAGTAGGAAGATGTTAGATAATATTGTGTTAGTATGGCCATGACGTGGTAGTAGGAAAGAGATGTTAGATAATATTGTGTTAGTATGGCCATGACGTGGTAGTAGGAAGATGTT
The DNA here is from genome assembly GCF_004210375.1 of Tachypleus tridentatus. Lineage (NCBI taxonomy): Eukaryota > Metazoa > Arthropoda > Merostomata > Xiphosura > Limulidae > Tachypleus > Tachypleus tridentatus. The sequence goes on from NC_134829.1 coordinate 37,076,167, forward strand.
AGATAATATTGTGTTAGTATAGCCATGACGTGGTAGTAGGAAGATGTTAGATAATATTGTGTTAGTATAGCCATGACGTGGTAGTAGGAAGATGTTAGATAATATTGTGTTAGTATGGCCATGACGTGGTAGTAGGAAGATGTTAGATAATATTGTGTTAGTATGGCCATGACGTGGTAGTAGGAAGATGTTAGATAATATTGTGTTAGTATGGCCATGACGTGGTAGTAGGAAGATGTTAGATAATATTGTGTTAGTATGGCCATGACGTGGTAGTAGGAAGATGTTAGATAATATTGTGTTAGTATGGCCATGACGTGGTAGTAGGAAGATGTTAGATAATATTGTGTTAGTATGGAAGATGTTAGATAATATTGTGTTAGTATGGCCATGACGTGGTAGTAGGAAGATGTTAGATAATATTGTGTTAGTATGGCCATGACGTGGTAGTAGGAAGATGTTAGATAATATTGTGTTAGTATGGCCATGACGTGGTAGTAGGAAGATGTTAGATAATATTGTGTTAGTATGGCCATGACGTGGTAGTAGGAAGATGTTAGATAATATTGTGTTAGTATGGCCATGACGTGGTAGTAGGAAGATGTTAGATAATATTGTGTTAGTATGGCCATGACGTGGTAGTAGGAAGATGTTAGATAATATTGTGTTAGTATGGCCATGACGTGGTAGTAGGAAGATGTTAGATAATATTGTGTTAGTATGGCCATGACGTGGTAGTAGGAAGATGTTAGATAATATTGTGTTAGTATGGCCATGACGTGGTAGTAGGAAGATGTTAGATAATATTGTGTTAGTATGGCCATGACGTGGTAGTAGGAAGATGTTAGATAATATTGTTTTAGTATGGCCATGACGTGGTAGTAGGAAGATGTTAGATAATATTGTGTTAGTATGGCCATGACGTGGTAGTAGGAAGATGTTAGATAATATTGTGTTAGTATAGCCATGACGTGGTAGTAGGAAGATGTTAGATAATATTGTGTTAGTATAGGCCATGACGTGGTAGTAGGAAGATGTTAGATAATATTGTGTTAGTATAGCCATGACGTGGTAGTAGGAAGATGTTAGATAATATTGTGTTAGTATGGCCATGACGTGGTAGTAGGAAGATGTTAGATAATATTGTGTTAGTATGGCCATGACGTGGTAGTAGGAAGATGTTAGATAATATTGTGTTAGTATGGCCATGACGTGGTAGTAGGAAGATGTTAGATAATATTGTGTTAGTATGGCCATGACGTGGTAGTAGGAAGATGTTAGATAATATTGTGTTAGTATAGCCATGACGTGGTAGTAGGAAGATGTTAGATAATATTGTGTTAGTATGGCCATGACGTGGTAGTAGGAAGATGTTAGATAATATTGTGTTAGTATGGCCATGACGTGGTAGTAGGAAGATGTTAGATAATATTGTGTTAGTATAGCCATGACGTGGTAGTAGGAAGATGTTAGATAATATTGTGTTAGTATGGCCATGACGTGGTAGTAGGAAGATGTTAGATAATATTGTGTTAGTATGGCCATGACGTGGTAGTAGGAAGATGTTAGATAATATTGTGTTAGTATGGCCATGACGTGGTAGTAGGAAGATGTTAGATAATATTGTGTTAGTATGGCCATGACGTGGTAGTAGGAAGATGTTAGATAATATTGTGTTAGTATGGCCATGACGTGGTAGTAGGAAGATGTTAGATAATATTGTGTTAGTATGGCCATGACGTGGTAGTAGGAAAGATGTTAGATAATATTGTGTTAGTATGGCCATGACGTGGTAGTAGGAAGATGTTAGATAATATTGTGTTAGTATGGCCATGACGTGGTAGTAGGAAGATGTTAGATAATATTGTGTTAGTATGGCCATGACGTGGTAGTAGGAAGATGTTAGATAATATTGTGTTAGTATGGCCATGACGTGGTAGTAGGAAGATGTTAGATAATATTGTGTTAGTATGGCCATGACGTGGTAGTAGGAAGATGTTAGATAATATTGTGTTAGTATGGCCATGACGTGGTAGTAGGAAGATGTTAGATAATATTGTGTTAGTATGGCCATGACGTGGTAGTAGGAAGATGTTAGATAATATTGTGTTAGTATAGCCATGACGTATAGTATGACGTGGTAGTAGGAAGATGTTAGATAATATTGTGTTAGTATGGCCATGACGTGGTAGTAGGAAGATGTTAGATAATATTGTGTTAGTATAGCCATGACGTGGTAGTAGGAAGATGTTAGATAATATTGTGTTAGTATGGCCATGACGTGGTAGTAGGAAGATGTTAGATAATATTGTGTTAGTATGGCCATGACGTGGTAGTAGGAAAGATGTTAGATAATATTGTGTTAGTATGGCCATGACGTGGTAGTAGGAAGATGTTAGATAATATTGTGTTAGTATAGCCATGACGTGGTAGTAGGAAGATGTTAGATAATATTGTGTTAGTATGGCCATGACGTGGTAGTAGGAAGATGTTAGATATTGTATTGTGGTAGTAGGAAGATGTGAGAGTATTAGGCCATGACGTGGTAGTAGGAAGATGTTAGATAATATTGTTTAGTATGGCCATGACGTGGTAGTAGGAAGATGTTAGATAATATTGTGTTAGTATGGCCATGACGTGGTAGTAGGAAGATGTTAGATAATATTGTGTTAGTATGGCCATGACGTGGTAGTAGGAAGATGTTAGATAATATTGTGTTAGTATAGCCATGACGTGGCAGTGGGAAGATGTTCGATAATATTGTGTTAGTATGGCCATGATTTGAAAGTGGGAAGATGTTTGATAATATTGTATTAGTATAGCCATGACGTGGTAGTAGAAGATGTTAGTAATATTGGAAGATGACGTGGTAGTAGGAAGATGTTAGATAATATTGTGTTAGTATGGCCATGACGTGGTAGTAGGAAAGATGTTAGAATAATATTGTGTTAGTATAGCCATGACGTGGTAGTAGGAAGATGTTAGATAATATTGTGTTAGTATGGCCATGACGTGGTAGTAGGAAGATGTTAGATAATATTGTGTTAGTATGGCCATGACGTGGTAGTAGGAAGATGTTAGATAATATTGTGTTAGTATGGCCATGACGTGGTAGTAGGAAGATGTTAGATAATATTGTGTTAGTATAGCCATGACGTGGTAGTAGGGAAGATGTTAGATAATATTGTGTTAGTATAGCCATGACGTGGTAGTAGGAAAGATGTTAGATAATATTGTGTTAGTATGGCCATGACGTGGTAGTAGGAAGATGTTAGATAATATTGTGTTAGTATAGCCATGACGTGGTAGTAGGAAGATGTTAGATAATATTGTGTTAGTATAGCCATGACGTGGTAGTAGGAAGATGTTAGATAATATTGTGTTAGTATAGCCATGACGTGGTAGTAGGAAGATGTTAGATAATATTGTGTGTTAGTATGGCCATGACGTGGTAGTAGGAAGATGTTAGATAATATTGTGTTAGTATGGCCATGACGTGGTAGTAGGAAGATGTTAGATAATATTGTGTTAGTATGGCCATGACGTGGTAGTAGGAAAGATGTTAGATAATATTGTGTTAGTATGGCCATGACGTGGTAGTAGGAAGATGTTAGATAATATTGTGTTAGTATGGCCATGACGTAGTAGTAGGAAGATGTTAGGTAATATTGTGTTAGTATGGCCATGACGTGGTAGTAGGAAGATGTTAGATAATATTGTGTTAGTATGGCCATGACGTGGTAGTAGGAAGATGTTAGATAATATTGTGTTAGTATGGCCATGACGTGGTAGTAGGAAGATGTTAGATAATATTGTGTTAGTATGGCCATGACGTGGTAGTAGGAAGATGTTAGATAATATTGTGTTAGTATGGCCATGACGTAGTAGTAGTAGGAAGATGTTAGATAATATTGTGTTAGTATAGGCCATGACGTGGTAGTAGGAAGATGTTAGATAATATTGTGTTAGTATGGCCATGACGTGGTAGTAAGATGTTAGATAATATTGTAATAGTAATGACGTGGTAGTGGAAGAAGATGTTAGATAATATTGTGTTAGTATAGCCATGACGTGGTAGTAGGAAGATGTTAGATAATATTGTGTTAGTATGGCCATGACGTGGTAGTAGGAAGATGTTAGATAATATTGTGTTAGTATGGCCATGACGTGGTAGTAGGAAGATGTTAGATAATATTGTGTTAGTATGGCCATGACGTGGTAGTAGGAAGATGTTAGATAATATTGTATTAGTATGGCCATGACGTGGTAGTAGGAAGATGTTAGATAATATTGTGTTAGTATGGCCATGACGTGGTAGTAGGAAGAAGATGTTAGATAATATTGTGTTAGTATGGCCATGACGTGGTAGTAGGAAGATGTTAGATAATATTGTGTTAGTATGGCCATGACGTGGTAGTAGGAAGATGTTAGATAATATTGTGTTAGTATAGCCATGACGTGGTAGTAGGAAGATGTTAGATAATATTGTGTGTATAGATAAGTAGGAAGATGTGATAATATTGTGTTAGTATAGCCATGACGTGGTAGTAGGAAGATGTTAGATAATATTGTGTTAGTATAGCCATGACGTGGTAGTAGGAAGATGTTAGATAATATTGTGTTAGTATAGGCCATGACGTGGTAGTAGGAAGATGTTAGATAATATTGTTGTTATTAGTATGGCCATGACGTGGTAGTAGGAAGATGTTAGATAATATTGTGTTAGTATAGCCATGACGTGGTAGTAGGAAGATGTTAGATAATATTGTGTTAGTATAGCCATGACGTGGTAGTAGGAAGATGATGTTAGATAATATTGTGTTAGTATGGCCATGACGTGGTAGTAGGAAGATGTTAGATAATATTGTGTTAGTATGGCCATGACGTGGTAGTAGGAAGATGTTAGATAATATTGTGTTAGTATGGCCATGACGTGGTAGTAGGAAGATGTTAGATAATATTGTGTTAGTATGGCCATGACGTGGTAGTAGGAAGATGTTAGATAATATTGTGTTAGTATGGCCATGACGTGGTAGTAGGAAGATGTTAGATAATATTGTGTTAGTATGGCCATGACGTGGTAGTAGGAAGATGTTAGATAATATTGTGTTAGTATGGCCATGACGTGGTAGTAGGAAGATGTTAGATAATATTGTGTTAGTATGGCCATGACGTGGTAGTAGGAAGATGTTAGATAATATTGTGTTAGTATGGCCATGACGTGGTAGTAGGAAGATGTTAGATAATATTGTGTTAGTATGGCCATGACGTGGTAGTAGGAAGATGTTAGATAATATTGTGTTAGTATAGCCATGACGTGGTAGTAGGAAGATGTTAGATAATATTGTGTTAGTATGGCCATGACGTGGTAGTAGGAAGATGTTAGATAATATTGTGTTAGTATGGCCATGACGTGGTAGTAGGAAGATGTTAGATAATATTGTGTTAGTATGGCCATGACGTGGTAGTAGGAAGATGTTAGATAATATTGTGTTAGTATGGCCATGACGTGGTAGTAGGAAGATGTTAGATAATATTGTGTTAGTATGGCCATGACGTGGTAGTAGGAAGATGTTAGATAATATTGTGTTAGTATAGCCATGACGTGGTAGTAGGAAGATGTTAGATAATATTGTGTTAGTATAGGCCATGACGTGGTAGTAGGAAGATGTTAGATAATATTGTGTTAGTATGGCCATGACGTGGTAGTAGGAAGATGTTAGATAATATTGTGTTAGTATGGCCATGACGTGGTAGTAGGAAGATGTTAGATAATATTGTGTTAGTATGGCCATGACGTGGTAGTAGGAAGATGTTAGATAATATTGTGTTAGTATGGCCATGACGTGGTAGTAGGAAGATGTTAGATAATATTGTGTTAGTATGGCCATGACGTGGTAGTAGGAAGATGTTAGATAATATTGTGTTAGTATGGCCATGACGTGGTAGTAGGAAGATGTTAGATAATATTGTGTTAGTATGGCCATGACGTGGTAGTAGGAAGATGTTAGATAATATTGTGTTAGTAGGAGTATAATATTGCCATGACGTGGTAGTAGGAAGATGTTAGATAATATTGTGTTAGTATAGGCCATGACGTGGTAGTAGGAAAGATGTTAGATAATATTGTATGTTAGTATGGCCATGACGTGGTAGTAGGGAAGATGTTAGATAATATTGTGTTAGTATGGCCATGACGTGGTAGTAGGAAGATGTTAGATAATATTGTGTTAGTATAGCCATGACGTGGTAGTAGGAAGATGTTAGATAATATTGTATTAGTATGGGCATGAAGGGTAGTAGGAAGATATTAGATAATATTGTGTTAGTATGGCCATGACGTGGTAGTAGGAAGATGTTAGATAATATTGTGTTAGTATGGCCATGACGTGGTAGTAGGAAGATGTTAGATAATATTGTGTTAGTATGGCCATGACGTGGTAGTAGGAAGAAGATGTATTGTGTTATAATATTGTGTTAGTATATTGTGTTAGTATGGCCATGACGTGGTAGTAGGAAGATGTTAGATAATATTGTGTTAGTATGGCCATGACGTGGTAGTAGGAAGATGTTAGATAATATTGTGTTAGTATGGCCATGACGTGGTAGTAGGAAGATGTTAGATAATATTGTGTTAGTATGGCCATGACGTGGTAGTAGGAAGATGTTAGATAATATTGTATGGCCATGACGTGGTAGTAGGAAGATGTTAGATAATATTGTGTTAGTATGGCCATGATGTAGTGTTAGTAATATTGTGTTAGTATGTGTTAGTATGGCCATGACGTGGTAGTAGGAAGATGTTAGATAATATTGTGTTAGTATGGCCATGACGTGGTAGTAGGAAGATGTTAGATAATATTGTGTTGGTATGGCCATGACGTGGTAGTAGGAAGATGTTAGATAATATTGTGTTAGTATAATATTGCCATGACGTGGTAGTAGGAAGATGTTAGATAATATTGTGTTAGTATGGCCATGACGTGGTAGTAGGAAGATGTTAGATAATATTGTGTTAGTATGGCCATGACGTGGTAGTAGGAAGATGTTAGATAATATTGTGTTAGTATGGCCATGACGTGGTAGTAGTATGAAGATGTTAGATAATATTGTGTTAGTATGGCCATGACGTGGTAGTAGGAAGATGTTAGATAATATTGTGTTAGTATGGCCATGACGTGGTAGTAGGAAGATGTTAGATAATATTGTGTTAGTATGGCCATGACGTGGTAGTAGGAAGATGTTAGATAATATTGTGTTAGTATGGCCATGACGTGGTAGTAGGAAGATGTTAGATAATATTGTGTTAGTATGGCCATGACGTAGTAGTAGTAGGAAGATGTGAGGTAATATTGTGTTAGTATGGCCATGACGTGGTAGTAGGAAGATGTTAGATAATATTGTGTTAGTATGGCCATGACGTGGTAGTAGGAAGATGTTAGATAATATTGTGTTAGTATGTAGCCATGAGTAGGAAGATGTTAGATAATATTGTGTTAGTAGTAGTGTAGAGGATGTTAGATGTGAGATAATATTGTGTTGGTATGGCCATGACGTGGTAGTAGGAAGATGTTAGATAATATTGTGTTAGTATGGCCATGACGTGGTAGTGGGAAGATGTTAGATAATATTGTGTTAGTATGGCCATGACGTGGTAGTAGGAAGATGTTAGATAATATTGTGTTAGTATGGCCATGACGTGGTAGTAGGAAGATGTGAGGTAATATTGTGTTAGTATGGCCATGACGTGGTAGTAGGAAGATGTTAGATAATATTGTGTTAGTATGGCCATGACGTGGTAGTAGGAAGATGTTAGATAATATTGTGTTAGTATGGCCATGACGTGGTAGTAGGAAGATGTTAGATAATATTGTGTTAGTATAGCCATGACGTGTAGTTAGTATGGCCATGACGTGTTAGTAGTAGACGAAGGAATGTTAGATAATATTGTGTTAGTATGGCCATGACGTGGTAGTAGGAAGATGTTAGATAATATTGTGTTAGTATGGCCATGACGTGGTAGTAGGAAGATGTTAGATAATATTGTGTTAGTATGGCCATGACGTGGTAGTAGGAAGATGTTAGATAATATTGTGTTAGTATGGCCATGACGTGGTAGTAGGAAGATGTTAGATAATATTGTGTTAGTATGGCCATGACGTGGTAGTAGGAAGATGTTAGATAATATTGTGTTAGTATATGCCATGACGTGGTAGTAGGAAGATGTTAGATAATATTGTGTTAATATGGCCATGACGTGGTAGTGGGAAGATGTTAGCTAATATTGTGTTGGTAAGACGTGGTAGTAGGAAGATGTTGGATAATATTGTATTAGTATGGCCATGACGTGGTAGTAGGAAGATGTTAGATAATATTGTGTTAGTATGGCCATGACGTGGTAGTAGGAAGATGTTAGATAATATTGTGTTAGTATAGCCATGACGTGGTAGTAGGAAGATGTTAGATAATATTGTGTTAGTATAGCCATGACGTGGTAGTAGGAAGATGTTAGATAATATTGTGTTAGTATAGGCCATGACGTGGTAGTAGGAAGATGTTAGATAATATTGTGTTAGTATAGCCATGACGTGGTAGTAGGAAGATGTTAGATAATATTGTGTTAGTATGGCCATGACATGACGTGGTAGTAGGAAGATGTTAGATAATATTGTGTTAGTATGGCCATGACGTGTAGTAGTAATATTGAAGATGTGAGATAATATTGTGTTAGTATGGCCATGACGTGGTAGTAGGAAGATGTTAGATAATATTATGTTAGTATGTAGGAAGATGTTAGTATTATAGCCATGACGTGGTAGTAGGAAGATGTGAGGTAGTATGGCCATGACGTGGTAGTAGGAAGATGTGAGGTAATATTGTGTTAGTATGGCCATGACGTGGTAGTAGGAAGATGTGAGGTAATATTGTGTTAGTATGCCATGACGTGGTAGTAGGAAGATGTGAGGTAATATTGTGTTACATAATAGTGTGACAGTACGACCAATACGTGATAGTACAAAGATATTAGTTAATATTGTATTGAAGTATTCAGAATGAGGAAGTAGATAGATGATATGTTAAGCAAGGATGTGGTGGTACGAACAGAATATAGTAGTATATATACAGATGTTAAGTGATGTGTTAGTATGATTGGAATATAATAGTAATAAGTGTTATGTAATGCTATATTTGTACGGTTATTCTGAGGAAATCGGTATATATATATATAATATTATATAAATATTATAGCAAAGCCACATCAGGAACGCGAACTCCTGATATTAAAGTTGTAAATCCAATGACATACCGCTGCACTAGCGGGGTGTTTGTTATTGTGGCCAGAATGTATTAGATTGTAGGTGTTACGGAGTATTATGTTAGTATGACCAGTATGACATAATAGGTAAATGTTAAGTAATATTGTACCGGTTCGTCCAGAATATGGTAAAAGGTATATGTTAGATGGTAATGTTCTAGTATTTCTAGTAAGGGGTGGTAAGTGGACAGTATGCAGTACTGAGTGAGTATGAATAACATGAAATGTTAGGCAGACTTTCGGTATCTGTTTGTGTTGATTCCTTGAGTAATGGTGGTCCGGGAGGTCTCTGTAGACCTGCAGTTCTGTATATGGGAAGCGTCTGTCAAACCACACTCGTCTCATGAATGCCAATCACGCTAAGATACATAAATATAATAACACCTTCATTAATTATACAAAACTGTCAATCTCTATACTCAAGCACCTACAGTAAGTGCTGTTAAAAATGAAGCTCAGTAAACAATCTGTTTTTATTTTGGAGAGTAGTGGAGCAGACTTTGGGATATGACTTATTCACAAGTCATCAGGCTAATTAACTGCCTGTTTCACAGTGTTACAGCTTTTCGTGACCGCTGTTAAAGTGAAAGTACGTGTATCATTTCATATCATGTCTGATCGCTCACAGAATATTAATTTTTTTTTTCTGTTTCTGCTGCACGTCGTTCATTCTTGTTGCATTACACGAACCAATTTACATAGATGAACATATTATATTTCCTTACTGACATAGCTAGCTATCAAGTGTGCTCACGTGATAAGTGGTTAAAGCAAGTAAAAATAAGAGTTACTTCAGTGTTTTATGTGGTAGTATTTCCTCAACGTTCTATTCAGAGTCTGGGCGCGTGTATGAAACTGAATCATAATAGACACGAGAATTTTGGATACCCTATTTACCACTGAACATGAAATACCTGTTTGTGTATATCACAGAAAACTTGTCCTACATACGATATTAATTACTTACTGTAACTGTTCATATGCCATACAAATGTTCTATTTGTTTAAACTTTCGATTGCGTGTCCTCTACGGTTTAATATGTTGAAACATTATAATAAAAGCTGCTTTAGTCGCTTCGCTCAGCCATGCTGAAACCCAAACTGATGTTAAGCTGTGGTTGAACGTAGTGGTATAAGTGATTTTACCTTCTGAATATTCAGATCAAAACAGTCATGTTATTCCATCTTGTTTGATATAAGTGATTTTACCTTCTGGGTCTTCGCACCTAAACAGAGGTGTTATTCCATCTTTTTTTACTGTTAAAACAGACGTATTCCTGGGGATCATATTCTACGTTGCTGTTAAGACAATTGTATTAATAGTTGATCGTGTTACAACAGTTATTACTGCTTTACAGTTAATACAATGTGATAATGAGCGATTTCGTTTTAACAACTACTCTCTGACAGTTAACACAACTTGTTAATGCGTGATCTTGTTACAGTAAATACTATCTCACAGTTAACACTATGTGATATCAAACTAACTGGTTTTCATAGTTACCGTCTTGCAAGTGACATGACATATTAATGTTTCAAATTCTGTCCAACCTTTAAAGCAGATGTATTGTAATTGTTCTTGCCCATCCTTCAAGCTTTTGTGGATGTGACAGAGATGTACACTTTAGTTCTCATTAGCTGGTCTTTAGATATATTTTGCTAAGCCATTTATCTTTATGTTGAAAAAGATGTACTCACTGTATTTCTGACTCTCGGAACTTAGAAATAACTTAATCATTTTCTATCCACGTCCTTAAATATTGCTGTATAAATGATTCGGGTATATAGTCATCTTTATAGGTCCTATATGTTATTGCTTAATGCACTCAGATATATAGCAATTTCTCTACCGTCCTAAACATCGTTGGATAATGCATTCAGATTATAGTCGTCTCTCTACTGTCCTACATTCTGCTACATGGTGCACTCAGATTATAGTCGTCTCTTTACTGTCCTACATTCTGCTACATAGTGCACTCAGATTATAGTCGTCTCTCTACTCTCCTACATTTTACTACATAGTGCACTCAGTTGTATAATTATCGCTCTACTGTTCAACAATTTTCTGTATAATGAATCCATCTGCATAGTAATCTCTATATCACCTATTAAACGCTGTTAGATAATGCAATTTTTATATACGGCCATCTTTTTTTTCTTCTGTCCTAAATGCCACTGTCTAACATATATACTCTTCAAAAAAAGAAACGCAAAAGGCAAAATTTGAGACATATTGTTCTGTATGACATGTGTGAAACTTTGCACATTCACTGCTGAACATCCAAAGTCTGCAAAGGCGAAGTCCACGCTCACTAGTTGAAGTTTAACGTCACTCAACGTCAATAACGAGTATGCCCCCTGTGAGCATCAATAACTGCTTGGCATCACCTGCCATGGAAGCGATAAGATGACGAATCACATCCTGTGTAATGGCTGTCCACTCAGCCTGCAAAGCTGCTGCAAGCTGAGGTAGAGTCTGCGGTTGAGGTTGTCGCCGTCACAGACGTCCGTCCAACTCGTCCCAAAGATGTTCGATGGGGTTTAAATCTAGTAATCTGAGGGCCAGGGAAGAACGTTGATGTTGTGGTGTCTCAAGAAGACAGTGGTGAGTCGGGCTGTGTGAGGACGGGCGTTGTTATGTTGAAAAACGTCGTTGACGTTTACCATGATGGGTTGCACATGGGGCCTAAGAATCTTCGACGGTTGCGTACGGTCTGATCGGAAATCCTACGCAGCCCTGGTATGGTTGAGGCAGTAGACGTCGCAGTGGTGGTCCTATCCCGAAGGTGACGTAACCGGATGTAGCGATCTTGTGCGGGCGGGGTCACACGAGGTCTTCCAGATCGTGGACGGTCACAAGTCGATCCATGTTGTTGGTGACGACTCCATAGCCTTGTGATGGTGCTTGGGTGGACATTCACAGCTCTGGCAACATCTGATCGAGATTCGCCTGCTTCCAAACGACCAATGGCGTTGTTGCGTTGTGCTTCAGTCAGTCTTGGCTTCACTGTATTGCGTGTCGGTGGCTTAACACTGAGCTATGGAAACCGAGAACCTGTCACTTTTATAGGGATTTTGCACATGTTGCACTTGCAGAACATGCAGATCTCTCAAACAAATTTTTTGGACACGAATGCGTTTTGGCGAAAAATCCGATGTTTTCCTCAGTTTTCAAAGTGCACAACTTTTATTGTCATTTTGGTCTGACAATCAGTGCCTTAACACGTGTAACATCACATACTCTGAGCTTGTAACGTTATTACATATATTTCTCTTTAAAATTTAAAAAATATCCCTTTTGCGTTTTTTTGTTGAAGAGTATATATATTGAACGACTCAGCAAAAAGATAATACCATTAGATTTGAAGCTAGTATTTATAAACCCCCCGCTTGTATAGCGGTAAGTCTACGGATTTACAATGCTAAAATCAGGGGTTCGATTCCCCTCGGTGGGCTCAGCAGATAGCCCGATGTGGCTTTGCTATAAGAAAACAACACACTCTAAGCTTTGTAAATGAAGGCTGTTCTTATTATAAACGTAATTTCTTTGCTCTTCTAAAATATTTTGTAGAAAAAACACAAACACACAATAGTATTTATAACATTTAGGTTTCCTTGCAATACTAGCGTCACCTTAAGGAGCTCATATTAGTAATAAATGCAACCAGAACACATAAAATATTTGATTTTTAACAGGTTAAGTTATTTGTTACCAAAAAAAACGTTTAAAACTTAATTAATTTATCAGATTTTATAATACTTAAGATTAGCTTTAACTGCAAACAAATTAACATTATCTGTAGAGTTATTATTAAAAAACATCTGAATATCGTTTTTAATTGTGAAATGACTATTCTTTTCTATAGAATGTCGGGAAATGACTAATGGTAATCCATCTTCTATAAAACAATATTTATATCTAACTAATATGCACGATGTTATCATTGTAACTTCGTTCTAACATTACGTTCCACTAGACAGCTTTGAGAGAGATAAAAATCTGAGTCGTTAATAGAGAGCATATCAGCTACGTTTTGTTACTTGCTTCAAAAATGTATTACCATTGATAAACAGCTACAAGTAGGCAACAAGTGGTTAAAAACCGTTTGTGTGTTTGTTTTCAATTTGCGCAAAGCTACAAGAAGGCTATCTTTGTTAGCCGTCCTTAATTTAGCAGTCTAAGACTACATCACAACCCGCCGCCGACTTTTGGATTACTCTTTTATCAACGAATAGTGGGATTGATCGTTACATTATTACATTGATCGATTCCGCGACTTACAGATTACGAGTCGAGCGCCCTACCCACCTGATCATGTCGAGCGTCCATAGGAATACCAATTATCTGTTTAAATATTTATTTATTAAGAAAGCAACATAGTTATAATATAAACAACAATTAAACATATCTGTACATTCATATTTATAGATCTTACGTTCAGAAATAACTGCAATTATGTCTAAAAATCTATCAATTTAAATTAGTAAAGATTGTAATCAAATTATTTAAATATATTCTAGCATATAAAGTAATAAAATCATAAGTAACTGATTTTGAAGAATTTAAAAGACTCAAGCGTTTCATAACTGATTTATGATTTTTGATGATTCGGAAACAAAGACAGCTGTCATTTCTAACAAGAAATTTATGTTACTAAATGTTTTTACTGATTTAGTAGTAGGTTTGAATTGAAATACCTATAACAAAAAGTTCTCAGGTGAAGGGAGGAAGTTATTGGTAAGTTTATAGACTTATTACGCAAAAATTTGCCGTTGACTGAATGTACTAGAACTAAATGTACGTCGTAAAAAACTTAATAGAAAATATTTAATGTTGGATACTTGTATGCATTATGCAGAGAAACACGAGATTATTAAATGGTTTATGTTTAAAATATATCACTTTATTTGTTTTCAAGTATGAAGCTACACTATGAGCTATCTGAACTGTGACCCCCAGAAGTATGAGCCCCGTTTATAGTGTTATAAGCCATAAGACTTAGCTATGAGCTATGAGAGGGGGGGGAAGCGGAAGAGGATATATCACAATGTTAAACTCTTTATTTGAATGTTATAATAATAATAATATAGGTTATTAATCGCTTCAAATATTTAGTGATATTTTCATGATTAAAAAGAAGGTGATATTTATACAATTTAATTCGAATATCAAATTTCAAGATATTAATGTGGTTAAGAAACCAGAATAAAAATTTATACAAAAGTCAAAGGTTATCAAGATCGATCAGTTTTTATATTTTTTTATTTATTTCTACTTTTTTATGTCTGTGTGTGTGTGTGTATTTCTTATAGCAAAGCCACATCGGGCTATCTGTTCAGCCCACCGAGGGGAATCGAACCCCTGATTTTAGCGTTGTAAATCCGGAGACATACCGCTGTACTTTTTTTTTTTAACCCGTACTGTTTAGTATTTGATGTGAATCCGAAATAAATGTCGAATGTAAACATTCTTACTTAAGAATCAAAAGATTCGCTGACTTTATTTTGAAAACCCTGGTTTAATACATACAGGTAATGTTTTTAAAAAGAAAACAAAACTTATCATTCTGTGAAAATGAGTATTTTAATCAGAATAACAGGAACATATTTAGTAGAGGTATTAACTGAACTGATCTATTTCGGTGGGATACAGAAAGCGTGTGTGTTTTTCGTATAGGAAAGCCACAAAGGGCTATCTTCTCAGCCCACCGAAGGGAATCGAACCCCTGATTGTAGCGTTGTAAATCCGAAGATATACCGCTGCACTAGCGGAGGGCTACAGAAAGCTTTTATCACTTTGCGTTTTATGTTCATTTAATCCCTAGATGTAAAGGATTTGAGTTTTGTCTGTTGTGCGTATTTTACGCCACATACGTATGCCACTAGATACTAAATAAATCACATCGAATGACTGATTGAAATTAAGCACAAAGCTACACGATGGGCTGGACAAATAAATTACATTAATTATTTTATATGACATGAATATTAATAATGATTTAGAGCTAGAAAAGTGAATTATTGCGTGTATTTATTTCGTAAACAGATGTAGCATATTTCAAATCGTGATGAGTAGCTATATAGAGCAAGGACCAGTAAACAAACGAATGTTAAAGAGGGAAAAGTAAATATTACGCAAGTATAATTATGCGTCTTTACGTAATTTTAAGTATAGATGAATACAACAGGTCTAGTATTTTGACTTACAAGAAGCAGATATTAGATTCAGATGATAAATTCAGCAACCAGTGATAAAAAAAAATACAGAAAACGCACCAACGCTAGGGGTAAAACTCAAAACTAGAATTATGTCAGTGCGTTTTAAAAATAACTGCTCTGAAATCATGTTTAATTTCATATAAAGAGTTTACTTTCAGATAATTCGTTAATATATTAAAATCAAAACCAATATTTGTTGTTGTTTTTTTTACATGGCCTGCATGGTAACATTGTTTTAAAATTTTCACCTCAATTAAATGTTTAATACTAATTATAACACTTGTCGTTTTCGAGGTGTTCAGAAAAGATAATTTCAAACCGCCGTTGTACATGTATTTTTAAGAGAGGATTTTTATTTAAAATATTGTTAAGTAAAAAAAATTAATTCGTATTAATTTTCACAAAATAACTTCAACGAATGAACAGAGATGTTGTTAAATGAAGAGCTTATAGGTTAAAAAATAGTCTTTCTTCGAAAGATACTTTACTGAAATGTTCAACGAATATTTGATTCAATTTTGTTAACACTAATTTACGTTGAATTGTATTTTATATAGTATAAATTGTGTTGTTTACTGGTAGAACTATGAATTATATTACACATAACTCAAGTAACCTCTTGGTCCTTATGTGTTTTATGTAAATCTAGATTGTATGTTTAGTTTATCAGTTAACGAGTTTCGTTAGTGTTACAATAACAATTACTGTTCTAGTAATTTTCGTACTAAGAAAGACAGAACGGTTAAACAACAAAATACAATTGTAAATACGTGTAAAATATCGTATTTATAACGTTATATGTGAAGATATGTGATTTGTAATAAAAAATTAAAGTTACTTTAAAAGTGGCGAAATTTTATGCTTAAGTTTAATTCATGACCGAAGTAGTCATAGTTGGCCATCTAGAACTCCGTTATCTGATAAATGACGCTAAATGCTGAAGCATTTCACGAGCCATGAAAAACTATGTAATAATATGGGCTTTCTATCGCAGAGGCACAGCGGGGGTGACTCACGATGGCGAACTTAGATGGCGCTTTTGTTGGAAGTTGGCTAAGTAAACAATATTCATTATGATGTTCTTCTACAGGTGTTTGGATTTACAAGCATTTAGTTAAGTTTCTTTATAACGTGTCTATTGTTTAAGGCTACAAAGAACTATTTACAACGATGAAATATTTGAGTTTTACTTTTTTCTAATAGCTTTGTGTTGTTTCAATTTCGCGCAAAGCTACACGAGGTCTATCTACGCTAGCTGTCCCAAACATAGTAGTGTAAGGCTAGAGGGAAGACAGCTAGTCATCACCACCCACCACCAACTCTTGTGCTACTCTTTAACCAACGAATAGTGGGATTGACTTTCACCTTATAACGATCTCACGGCTGAAAAGGCGAGCACATTTTTGTATGAGGAAGTATTCGAACTCACAACTCTCAGATTAGGAGTCGAACGCCTTCGCCACGTGGCCATGGCGGGCCATAGTTTAGTAATTGCTTGGTGAGTTACTTCTGATCTGGTCGCACGGATCTGACGATTTCGTTACAGTCTTTACCCTACCGTTTGAGTTCTGCTTAATGTGTTTAGTTTTGTTCTTATTTCAAATAGGAAAAGGTCATTTTATCATATTTGAGACACTGCGAATTACTTGGAGAAATAATGCGCATGTCACCGCGTTGTAATGTCTCTAGATTAGAGACAGAATCTTTGTACGTAAAACGTACATTGCCTCGAGGTTACCCGGGTACAATACAAGTCTCGCAAGTTTATTTTTCTTGCTTTTTCTTCTATCAAAACTTAACACTTCAATTCGTTCGTGAGGCTTTGAAATGGATACGACCTTTACAAAACGAAGATTGTAAGATCAGTTAGTATGGAATGAGAGGGCCAGTTAAGCCCAAAGATTAGCGTGATAGACTGAACCTGAAGTTTTGAGGTCCATTTCTTTTTCTGTCAAAAAAAAAAAAGAAATCGAGCATTGCTATTTGGGACCACTGATGTATTATAAAAATGATGATTAACTCCTACTTTCAAATCTGATAAAAATAGCTCAAGCGTTGGTTGGTGGGTCGTGTTGATTAGCTTACTTAACCACCCCCTTTTAGCCTGTCCGTCAAAAATTACAATAGCTAATGTATTTATTTAAATCTATCAAATATCTTCAGCCTGTCAGTTAACGAAGTCCTCTGGTAATAGTGTAAACAATTCTTGTCCTAGTGGATGTCGCATTGAGTAAGACAGAATACTAAACTAACAAAGTACATTTTTAAGTCACAGTGTTTTATTTAGCTTAAGTGCACAATATCGTATCTAGAAAGTACGACACAAGTGTAAATTTAACAATAAATAAATTTGTTACTAAGCAAATATCTGCACTGTGGGCCATCCACGCTGCCCACCACGAGTATGGAGACTCGAATTGGAGATTTGTAAGGCGTAAGGCGTGCGACTCGTAATCCGAGGGCCGTGGGTTCGCGCCCGCGTCGCGCTAAACATGCTCGCTCTCCCAGCCGTGGGGGCGTTATAATGTGACGGTCAATCCCACTATTCGTTGGTAAAAGAGTAGCCCAAGAGTTGGCGGTGGGTGGTGATGACTAGCTGCCTTCCCTCTAGTCTTACACTGCTAAATTAGGGACGGCTAGCACAGATAGCCCTCGAGTAGCTTTGTGCGAAATTCCAAAAACAAACAAACTTGTGAGCCGTGAGACTTGCCGCTGAGGATCGATTGGTACAAATAAATAGATAAACATCTATTTTAGAAATCAATAGTAATTTAAAGTTAAAAATACCTAGACTTAAACATTTAACATTATTTTGAAAACATGTTTTAATAGTTGCATTACTTTTAAACCATTCGATTTAATACTTTTGGGTATTTGTGTTTTTTTATATTTACAAAGTTGTCAAGGCCATATAGTAATGTTCTTACTTTTGAACTACTTAATAGAGAAAAGATAGGAGATCAGTACCTTTATGGTCCGGTATGATCAGGTGGTTAAAGCACTCGACTCGTAATTTGAGAGCCGCGGGTTCGAATCCCCGTCCGTCACACCAAACATGTTCGTCCTTTTAGCAGTGTGGACGTTATAACATGGCGATCAATCCCACTATTAGTTGATAAAAAAGAGTTGACGGTGGGTGGTGGTGACTAGTTGCCTTCTCTCTAGTCTTACACTGCTAAATTAGGGATCGCTAGCGCAGATAGCCCTTCTGTAGCTTTGCGCGAAATTTAAAACAAACCAAACCAGCACCTCCATAAAATTCACCATCACGTTTAGAGACAACCAAATTTTAACGCACCTTTAGTCTAGTGTGTGTGTGTGTGTTTTCTTAGAGCAAAGCCACATCAGGCTATCTGCTGAGCCAACCGAGGGGAATCGAACCCCTGATTTTAGCGTTGTATATCCATAGACATATCGCTGTACTGGCGGGGGGCGACCTTTAGTCTTAAGAAGGGGAATATTTTGCGGTATGGCACGAATTCTAACTTTTTTATTACCCTACAAGGATGAATTACAGCTGTAAAAATACTTTAAGAAGAGATTTATGCTCTCATAGGATTTATATCATTTGGTGAATTATATGTCGAAGAAAGATTTAGTATTAAAACTAATCCTATCGCGACATTTCTTTCTGAAATATCTGCTTCATCACGTCATTTTCTTAAGTGCCTATAGATACTCGATTCTCTTAAATAATTTCCGTAATTTATATTCTTTATGATCTTATGTATATCCCTGACGTCAGACCTAAATGACTGTCAATTTCTATGGAGTGTCAGTTGCTCGCCTCGGGCATCAATTGAGTTGCTGCTGTTCTCGTTAACTTGCATCCTATCATCACTCATGTTGTGCGTGGAACCTTAAAGTTCGTATACATGTATTCCAAGTAATTGATGACACAATTGCTGACTATTATCTTAAACCGATCATTTCAAGAGGTCTTTCATTGTTTCGCCGCGAGTCAACTGCATGAGACCTTCAATCTTGAACAATCTCGAAGATACAGCTGTCGTGACGAGGACCATAATTATAATTTTTACATATCTCTTATAAGAAACGATAGAGCTGCCGGGGTAGTCTTTGAACCAAAATTATTCAAAATAGCTATGAATTCTGCTAACACATAAATACGTCGTTCAAATGAACCCCTGTTAAATACCACTGCATATTTCTTATAATAAATATTGTAAACATAGGTAAAAATAATACATAAAGTTACAACCACTGGAATCCCTCACAAGCTCTTAGTTAAAGAAAAATATTACCTTAAGCATGAACAAGCCTTCCAGTGACACGGCGTTATGTCTGCAGTCTTATAAATGTAGGAACCGGGTTTTGATCCCTGTGGGTGGAAGGGCACAGATAGTGTCTATTGTGTATCTTGTCGCTTACCTATAAACCAAAACATAAACAATTTTATTGCCTACCCAAGGATTAAAGATTAGGGTTCTCCGGTGGGGCAACGGTAAATGTATGAACTTATAACACTAAAATTCTAGGTTTGATTCCACGCGGTGGATGCAGTAGATAACCCAATGCAGCTTTGATCTAATATAAATAAACAAATATGTTAAAGATTAAGACAACTAAAAAAAACAACATAAGTCGAATAATGTAACGTTTTTAACTTAATTTTGCCCCCCATTGGCTCAGCGGTATGTCTGCGGACTTACAACGCTAAAATCCGAGTTTCGATACTCGTGGTGGGCAGAGCACAAATAGTCCAGTGTGTAGCTTTGTGCTTAATTCAAAACAACAACTTAAATTTAAAAAGGGATATTAGATTTTTTTAATATACGT
Source organism: Tachypleus tridentatus (assembly GCF_004210375.1). Classification (NCBI taxonomy): domain Eukaryota; kingdom Metazoa; phylum Arthropoda; class Merostomata; order Xiphosura; family Limulidae; genus Tachypleus; species Tachypleus tridentatus. The sequence continues at coordinate 37,096,502 of NC_134829.1, forward strand.
AAGTAGCACCCAAATATTCATTTTTGAAGATTCGTGACAAAATTACTGTTGAAAAAAACAAAAGCAAAGATTTGCTTGTACTGTTGAAATTATGAACATTTATGTTAAATATAAATTAATTATTAATTATCAAGAAGTGAATTTATAACAATATTTAACCCTTTCTTAACAGGAGAACAAACTAAGAAAAGTCTCACGAAAACATTGTAGGAGAATTTTCTTGGTTAGTCAGCGTTCATAACGGTAAATTTTGTGAGATGTAAGTTTTGGAGAAAAAATAATTTTTTGTAGGTCTAATCATAGTTTAAAATTGCAAGAATAGGTCATAAGTCAACTTAAAGTATGTTGTTACTTATATAATGTAGAGACTATTTAAAAAAAAGAAAATAAAGTGAAATAATGGGAAGAGAACCTGTTATTACGTTTATTAATAAGAATAGAACGGGCTGAGCGTGACCTAATTGCTAGCGTGTCTGAAGGTCCAAGGTTCGAGCCGTTGTATATTGCTGGATACACTCTGCTCTTTCGGCTGTAGAGGATTCTTATTCTGGCAACTAGTGTCTTTATTTGATGACAAGTAGCCGTATAATCGGTGGGTTCTGTCAACTAATTCTATATTAAAGATGGTTATGCCTCGACTTTACTTACGGGGACCTGACCTGGAGTGAAGATACCAAGGATACAAGGACATACTATTTCTACATATATGTTTCATTGCACAGTAACTGAGATATAGTGGCGAATAAAATATCCCAAGTAAAATAAATACTTTCTTTCCGATCAAATCCATATTTCAATAACACTGAATGAAAATATAAACTGGAATTTAATATGGGAAGATCATACACTCGTCAGGCTCTCTACCAAATATTTATTATGTTTTGGATATCACAGTTATCGGGTTTCTAATGTATGACAGTCAAATCTCCCTGTTCGACCAGACAAGAGTAGCTCACGAGCTGGTTACTTGTAGTATTGGCTAACTGCCTTTTCTTCTGTCTATCAGTTTTACGTCTATGTATAGGTAATTCTTGGGTATATTTACGGGAAATTCTGAAACAAGCAAGTGTAAGTATTTTCTGCTTTTTGTTTGTTTGTTTGTTTTTTATAGCAAAGCCACATCATTTAGACCTATGGACGTTTGCTGTACTTAGTTCCACACTCACTGTATTTCACACTGAACATTATTTAGACCTATGGACGTTTGCTATACTTAGTTCCACACTCACTGTATTTCACACTGAACATTATTTAGACCTATGGATGTTTGCTGTACTTAGTTCCACACTCACTGTATTTCACATTGAACATTATTTAGACCTATGGACGTTTGCTGTACTTAGTTCCACACTCACTGTATTTCACATTGAACATTATTTAGACCTGTGGACGTTTGCTGTACTTAGTTCCACACTCACTGTATTTCACACTGAAAAAAGTAAGGGATAAAAGCATTACAGCATCAAATTTGCGTGATCCCCAAATGGCCGTCTATGTGCTGATGTGCACGTGGATAGCCACGTGAGCGCGTGCACTCTTTCGCGTTGTACATCTGGAGTTTACAGCGAGGTCACAAACACCACATTATCTCTCCTTGATATCAGAAATTGGCCGAATATTCAAAGTGAGGTTACAGAGCACGAAGGAAACTGTGAATCAAAGTGACAGATGTTAAAGCTTACCAGCAACTATAGTGGCCAGCTGTGAATATATCATACACTAATTCAAAATCTACCTTCCTTTCTCTTTTTCCATTTCCGTATAACATTTCCTCTTTACATGCTATCACGTTGTATGTCATAATACAACCACGACTCTGATCCATTTTTTTTTACTTACAAAATATATGATTTTTTTCCGGCTCTGTTTTTTTCCCTTTATTGTAATCTCAATTGTCTTTCTACCTTATTTTCATTTACGATCACTTTCTAGTAATTATTTGTTTTTCTCACTGACATTTACAATGCTTTTTATTTCTTATCCTAGGAATATCCTTTAATAACATTTAATATTTTTCGATCCTGCTTCAAATCATTCTTTCAAGTCACAATTGTATTTGGGATTTCGCAAACTGATTTTGTTTGCTTTATTCAAATGTTTCAACGTATTTTGTACACAACAAGTTACGATCATTTTTTTTCAACTCACACGATTTTGATGTGGTTTTTTTTCAACTCACACGATTTTGATGTGGTTTTTTTCAACTCACACGATTTTGATGTGGTTTTCGACCCTTTCCACAAAATCTTATTCTGAAATAGCGATACGTCTACAACGCTAAAATTCGGGAATCGATTATCTAAAATGGCTTTGCTCTAAAATAAGCCAAACAAACTTTTGCCACTTTTCTATCTCATTAATATTCCCAACTTTTGCAATAATGTTTATAATCAGGGGTTCGATTCCCCTCGGTGGACTCAGCAGATAACCCGATGTTACACATAATAACGTCGACTTTAAAAACTATTTTTACTTCAAAAGCTCTTTTACCTTTTAGAGAAAACTCGATACGTTGGTTGGATAGGGAGATTGAACTGTTTTTGAAAATTGTGAAGGCTTACATTTGAAAACAATAGTTCGATGCAACACAGATTCGTACGAAGATATCTAGCTCCCCCACACACACATGTAGTTTAGCACTGCAAAAGTTACTCAACCAAAATTAAGATACTAAAATCTGTAACAAATTTTGATCCAAACAACCTCTTTCTTTAAAAATGCTCAGTATGTTGTATATTACTCTATTATGAGCCTTCTAGTCTGAGCTTATTAAACAAACAAACATAACAAACTTTTGATAAGGATTATCGGATTACACGGTTCAGTCTACAAAAGTAAACAGCCACCTTTCTGTAAAGTATTATTAATTCTAAATTGTCAATTTAGGCCTAGCATGACAGGGTGGTTAGGGCGCTCTACTCGTAATCTGAGAATCATAGGTTCGAATCCACGTCACACCAAACATGCTCGCCCTTTCAGCCTTGGGGGAGTTGTAATGTGCGGTCAGTCCTACTTTTCGTTAGTAAAAGAGTAGCCTACGAGTTGGTGGTGGATGGTGATGATTATCTGCCTTCACTCTTTACTACTAAATTAGGGACAGATAACCCTCGCGTAGCTTTGCGTGAAATTCAAAACAAATACAAAAATTTCTGTTCTTCGATTTAATTATTTATATTAAGTGTTGACGTCATTTTATTCTAAAAGAGCTCAATAAAACGTTTAAATGTATTTCAGTTCTCTTGCCCCTCCGTCGCACAGAAGTATATATGCGAACTCATACCTCTAGAAACCGGGTTTTAGTACTCGTGGTAGGTAGACCACAAATAGCTCTTTATGTAGCTTTGTGCTTAATAATGAACATCAGTTCCATGTTCCCGCTTTTATGTTTGTCGCTTCATTTAAGTCCCCTAGTGGTTTAAATGTTTGAAAACTTATAATGCCAAACATCTGGTTTTGATACCCGTATGGGAAACAGCAAATATAGCTCATTGTGTAGCTTTGTGTTAACTTAAACCAAACAAACTCTTGTTTTACTTTTTATTAGCCTTAACTTTAACCAAACAAACTTCTAATTTAGTTTTTATTATCCTTAACTTCAACTAAACAAACTCTTAATTTAGTTTTTATTAACCTTAACTTCAACCAAACAAACTCTTCTTAATTTAGTTTCATTAGCCTTAACTTCAACCAAACAAACTCTTCTTAATTTAGTTTTTATTAGCCTTAACTTCTACCAAACGAACTCTTCTTAATTTAGTTTTATTAGTCTTAACTTCTACCAAACAAACTTCTTAATTTAGTTTTTATTAGTCTTAACTTCTACCAAACGAACTCTTCTTAATTTAGTTTTATTAGTCTTAACTTCAACCAAACAAACTCTTCTTAATTTAGTTTTTATTAGCCTTATCTTCTACCAAACAAACTTCTTAATTTAGTTTTTATTAGTCTTAACTTCTACCAAACGAACTCTTCTTAATTTAGTTTTTATTAGTCTTAACTTCTACCAAACAAACTCTTCTTAATTTAGTTTTTATTAGTCTTAACTTCTACCAAACAAACTCTTCTTAATTTAGTTTTTATTAGTCTTAACTTCTACCAAACGAACTCTTCTTAACTTAGTTTTATTAGTCTTAACTTCAACCAAACAAACTTAATATAGTTTTTATTAGCCAGCTTCTTTATCAGTTTATGCGTTCTTTGTTTTGTAATTTTGTTTGCAAGTTACACTTTTCTTTCTTTTTAGTTTCTTTAAAATATGTTAGTATTTTGTACTGCAAACTTAACTCCAAGTTATCAAGATATTTTGTTTGATATAATTATTTATTTAAAGATTTTTAGAGAGGTCAATAAACTCTGTGAATGTCTTTATGTTCTTTCCTTCTCTTTCGCACATGTCCCTCTATTTAGTTTTTATTTATTAGTTACTTTGTCAATTTCTACGTTTTTATTCTGTAATTTTTACGGTTTGCACCCTTTTTTCATTCTCATTCATTTAAAACGTGTTTCTTTTTTCACAGAATTCTGTTTTTATATTCAGTTTCTTCCTCATTGCAAATCTCTTTTTTTTAATTTATTCATGCGTGTGTTTAGATTCAAAAAAGAAAAAAAAAAAGGCAAACGACACTTTTTGAAGACTAGGCAGACCACGTGATGGTAACGACGACATTCATTTTGTTTCTGCATTTAAAGTAATTAGGTCTATGAGGTTCCCTGTTACGAGTATTATAATCGAGTTTAGCTGCACGTTTATGTAGAGATTACTCAAAGTACCAATCAAGGAGTTTTCTCAGGGGACCGCGCTGTGGGTCAAATCAAGCAATAATATAGTAAATGTATACTAACCATACTTTATAAGCGAAGCGGAACAAGAAAGGCGGTGAATTTTGTCATCAGCCTTTATCAGACTGACGCTGTAGTGTTACTCCTAATGGCGACTTTGTCAATATTTGATAAGCGTGCTTTCCAATACTAATATTGTTACCAACATGAGACTTTTTACTAAAACTGTTACCACCACACCACTGACTTTTCACTGATGCTGCTGTTTTGCGGTTTTATCCGCATATTTCGAGCCCTCTTTTTAATGTTTGTTCAAACACTCAATCATTCAAATATTAAGACTTACGATAACTATAAAAGGTATAAAATAGGCTAAACACAAAACATTATCCAGCCATTTGATGTTAATTCTGGAGCTAGCTTGCTTCGATCAGAAAACTGTCACAGTATTCATTCATTGTTTTAAGCAATTAACGTCTAGGTTATACCGAGGTGCATATTAACGTCTAGGTTATATCTAGGTGCATATTAACGTCTAGGTTATATCTAGGTGCATATTAACATCTAGGTTATATCTAGGTGCATATTAACGTCTAGGTTATATCGAGGTGCATATTAGGCACCAAGAAAAGCAAATCTCGAAATATTTTAAGGTTATTCTGTGCTTATATCAATACCATGGTAATTGTTCATGCCTCATGATACAGGCTTTTTTTTCTTACTTTTGAGGGACTCGGTTAACATGTTACTTTTTAAATCATACAATTTTTCACTTTTTGAGAAACTCGTTTAACATGTTACTTTTTAAATCATACATCTTTCTTTCACTTTTTGAGGGACTCGGTTAACATGTTACTTTTTAAATCATACATCTTTCTTTCACTTTTTGAAGGACTCGGTTAACATGTTACTTTTTAAATCATACATCTTTCTTTCACTTTTTGAAGGACTCGGTTAACATGTTACTTTTTAAATCATACATCTTTCTTTCATTTTTTGAGGGACTCGGTTAACATGTTACTTTTTAAATCATACATCTTTCTTTCACTTTTTGAGGGACTCGGTTAACATGTTACTTTTTAAATCATACACCTTTCTTTCACTCTTTAGGACGGAATATTTGATTAGTAGTAAGTAACACAAGAAGAAAATACAACCTTTATTCATTTAAAAATAAACATTTCTATATGACGACAATTTCGATTTTATTTTATCACTTTTCAAACTGAAATATTCAGTTAATGTAATATAACGCATACATTAAATTAATGGATTTTATCTTTCGTTTTAAAAAGAAATCTTTTCATTCAAAATAACTTATTCCTCTTGTTTATATATATGTAGAAAAAAATAATGTTTTTACCTGTTAGATGTATTTGTAAAAGTTATCCAAGTTTATAAAACTTATCAACTGACAATAGAACATGTGCACGATATGGATTTTGGTCTCAATATTTCACAATTAGCCTGACGTTAGCAGTGAACGATGAAATTCCTCCAAAAATAACACTTTATATATATATATATATATATGTATGTGTGTGTTTATACTCCCGCACGAGGCGTTTGGTGGCATTATTTCCAAAGAAAGCTGCGTGATTAATATGGTCATTATAATCTAGTGTTTCCTAACAGGATAAAACAATGGAACAAGTTAATTTGAGTTCTCATGTTATAAATGCGTAGGCTCGTTTCACAACAACTTTTTAAACAGAAGACTTGACTAAGAGGCTCCAAGAAGTGTCGTCTGTTTCGAGAATAATTTTGTAAGTGATAAAAAAAACACAATAAAATTTGTACATCATTCGCAAATCAAGTAAAATATTGGTATGTTTAGAACGTTTTTATAAAAAACAACAACAGAATTCTGATATGGTACGGTGCTCCGACTGACGGGTTTCAAGCCCTGTTGGTGTGGTTTATACTTTATCTAAGAACTGTAATAAGTCACTAAAATATAGTGTTGCTGGTGTATTTCCTTTTACACAATACACTGGGGCCCTGGCGGTCAGTGCGTTGAACAAAGCTACCGTCTCTTCCTATGACAGATGAGATGAACTTTGATACGCGTTTCTTAGGCGTTGCTCATTCATCATTGTCAAAACACTTTCGCGAAATATGTATTGCTTTTCTTGCGTGTATACGTAAAAAAGTGCAGATAAAGAAGTGTTCTAAAGAGAGGAAAAGGATGCGCGCGCACATACACACTATATACAAATTAAAACCTTAATACTTCCATATTCTAACAATTTTTTTATTATGTTTAATACATATATCATACTGTGCAAGCGTGTCACTGTTTATTAGTAAATTTTCAACTATTCAACATTCAAACCTTTTCGAACTTCTTTCCCCTATTTTGAGCATGGCCTGATCTGAATCCTCGTCACCGAACATGCTCATCCTATATCGTTACTGACCAGGTCAGCCACCCGGGTGTAAAAATTCATGGCTTAATAAGTTATTGGACGATTTCAAACTATTTGAGATTAAGGTCTTAAAAAGAACTATTTCAAGGCTTATTTATTGTACTTTCGTTCATGCGTTGGAATTTAATTTAATATCGGGGGTAGGTTATAGATTGAAAAGTCCGAGGTTGGAGACCACATAATGCTGCTGAATCTACTTCACACTTTCAGCTATGGAAAAGTTATAAAAGTGACAGTAAATCTCGAAAATCAGCTAAAGGTTGCCGTACAGGTGGGATTTACTGAGTAGAAGTCCTTCTTCTAAAAACCAGTTAAAAATTAGGAATAGTTGTGCCTTAACATTGATGTTTCTAATTTAACTGGTTAATAAATATTGATGCTTAGGGTGTCACATAGGTTGAGATTACTGGTCTAGTTATTACTATATTTTTATTAATCCGTATTTAAACATATATATTATAGACGAAGCAGTCTATTCCAAGTTAATGTGTTGCACAATTTAGTGTCTGTTTCTGAGTTTATCAAAATAGACACTTCAGTATCTTGAAGTAAAAATCACAAGCTGATTTGGTTTTCAAGCTCAACAAATTTGATTCAACTAATACTTATCAAATGATACTAAGCTTTATACTGATTCAAGATCACCTCTAATTAAGCTACATTAAGTATAACACTAATACGACGGGTTTATAAACATCAACTAACATTTCAAAATGTAGTTCTGATACATACCATTCTGCCGCGACTTAATATCAGCTGTGGTTTTTACATTAGTAGCTGGTTGACGTAATTAAAATCGTTTTAATATAAGTACCTTCAGATACTGCGTCTTCTGTGTTTGATTCGTGCGCTTTATAATATACTTTACAATGTAACCTTGAGATTCATCATAAGCCTCAGGTTATAGCAGGAATCGCATTGTTAGTAATTGTCGAAGAAATCCCTGTTAATAAGAATAATAATAATAATAGAGAGATTGAAAACAAGACCAACAATTTAGATTTTTTTTTCTTCTGAAGTACAAATCGTAGGTCTAAGGAAGACTTAGGTTACTGCAAGCTATGTCATTTCGAACTTATCTGTAAACACACTTCTTAATATAAAGACCACCTCAAACTTTCATGCAACGTATATTTTTATGAAGTGTTATCACGTCAGTGTAGCCGTGTTTAGACTGGTGAAGTTTTGACAGCTGTTCGTTACCAACTTTGAAAACCTCTCAACCCTGTCACTGAGTTTGTTACAAGAATTCTTCCAGACAACACTTAAGTAAAGCCAATCAATGGTCGAGAGAAATATGTACTCGTCGAACATAGTTCAGCGGAGTTCAACATATTCTAGATTCCTTTTCTACTTTGATGAAACTGTCATAGCATATTTTGACTAAAATTGTAGATTGTGTTGTTTATGAATGTAAACGTACGTTTCTGTATATAATTTTATACAATATTTGTATGGTATTTATAAGGCATTATGTTGTTATCTAAAGAACAAAATTTTCGAAAAACAACAACAACTTGCATTTGAACAAATTTAATATACAGTGATTACATACAGTAAACTCACACAAGGAAATATACAGACTTGCATGTATGTATATAAATATATAATATAATAAAATACAATGTGCATTGTCCTTAAACAAGAAGGTTTGGTTTGTTTTGAATTTCGCACAAAGCTACACAAGGGCTGTCTGCACTAGCCGTCCCTAATTTTGCAGTACAAGACTAGATGAAAGGCAGCTAATTATCACCACTCACCGCCAACTCTTGGGCCACTCTTTTACAAACGAGTATTGAGATTGATCGTCACATCATAACGTCCCCATGGCTGAAAGGGCGAGCATATTTGGTGTGACGGGGATTCGAACCCGCGATCCTCGGATTACGAGTCGAGTGTCTTAACTCTTGGTCATACTGGGCCTAAACAAGAAGGAATCCTCTTAAGCCGTGACACTTGAAATTCCTTTAGGTAGGATCAGAGTAAATTAATCTAGTAAACCTTGGGTCAAGTAATCAGTCGAAAGGGTTTGACCTCATGAGTCCAAAACTGTAATTAAACCTCAAATCGCTCAAGAGATAATGGAGTTATAAGTTAAGTTTGTGCTTGAAAAAAACACACACACCCACAAAACTCAGAACCATTCTATGAGTTGCTGCATCGTGAATAAGAATATATTTTTACTGGTTTCATAATTTACTTGTTACAGGGTGAATTACTGAATTAAACTAAAATATGAATAAACAGGGTGGCCTAAAAAGTGTACCTGTCCTTAAGGTTATGGAACTTCCGTTTATCGATTCTAAAAGCTTTATTTTTATATTCAGACAATACTGAAAGATGTCAAAAATAAACTCCAAACCTTTGACGTATTAAAGCAACATATCACAGAAATATACCATCAAATCAGAGTTAACAGTTGTGTAATAGCATGTCAGGCACTCTGTCGTAGACTTTATTTGTTTGAATGCTGATGGATCCCAGTTTGAGCATCGTAAATGACGCAACAGTGGATGTACAGTTAATTTGTTGTATGAAATATTAATAAAGATGTTTGATGACTAAAAGGTTTATTTAGTGTAGTCACATTAGTATTTCAATGTGAGCACATGTTTTTGGGTTAACCTGTATATATTAAGGTTTATCTAACACTAAAAATTGATGAAAATCTGGGTAAAACAAATATTGAAACCAACAAATATTTTTATGTTAAGTACGAAAAGTAACGAGACCTTTATTCTCCAGTCCTTTCCTTTAGTTTTGTGTTAAAAAAGAAGAGAGAGAGACTATGTTATGGAAAGTATCTGATAAACTTGTTCAGAGCTTTCTCAAGTGGAATGTACTTTGTACTTATGTCATAAAGAGCGCTACAAGAGGTTTAGTGTTTCAGGAATTATGCATTTATTATTTATAATATGCTAACGCGGATCTAATATAATTTGAAAATACTAGTTTGTTGGTACAAAGTTAAGATACAAGAATATATACACCGAATGCTCCTGTTCTAGTTTTCGTTTTATGAATAAAATGACAACTTTGACTCTTGGCTGGCAACTCCACATATTCAGTAGATTCACCCTGTGAAAAGCTAGCTAGTTTTGAATTTTGACTGGAAATTCCACATATTCAGTAAATTCACCCTGTAAAAGCTAGCTAGTTTTGAATTTTGACTGGAAATTCCACATATTCAGTAGATTCACCCTAAAAGCTAGTAGTTTTGACTTTTCGCTAGCAACTTTCTGTATTTCCCCGCGTATTCGGAAGAATCTCGTTGTACGTTATTGAAAAGAAACGTTCTCCAGCCAGGTTGAACGTGATTGAGTGACCTTCCAAGTTGTAAGCTCCCACACCTTCTGCCAATCAAAATGACACCTACTGGTTGGATCCCTGGCCGTTGGCCGCGTTCCGCTACAGGTGATTAACCACTCGTTGAGAGAATCATGGAACAGTAATTCTTTTACAACCATTTGGAAGTTTGTAATTTTTTATGAATGATAATTAATTATTAGAATAGGTTTGTGTGTGTGTGGCAATTATATACTCTACCTGTGACACGATTGGTAAACACTGAAACACTTCGTTTCATGGTCTGGTGGTTAGTGCGCTCTGCATGCAACCTGCCAGTTTGAATCATCGTTACAACAAACATACTCATTCTTCTAGCCGTGGGAGTGTTATAATGTGGTGGTAAATCCCTCTATTCGTTGGTAAAAGAACATCCCAAGATTCAGCTATTGCAGATAGCCAAAGTTTAGCTTTGCGCAAAATTCAAACCAAACCGATATGTTAAATCTAGAAAGTCATGTTACAATAGCACATTTTTACTTTTTCTGTTGAACAGCTCGTTTCTTTATATAAACGTACATTGGTTTCAGATGATAGTTGAAATTCATGAGATACTGTATTATTGTATTCAAATTAAGCTTAGGGTGCGCTTGTGTAGTTAATATTCGAATTCAGGTTGACGACACTGCAGCAGTTTTTTAATCAGATACTCAGAACTTGTACTTACTGTATAACCTGAGAATTGTTTTTTGGACTGTCTTTAAGAAAATTTAAAAATCGGCATTCAGATACATGCGAAAAGCTCGAAGAACATGCGGGCTGAATGAACATAATTTTATGATTAGGTCTCATTGTCCTGAATCTTTGTTTGTTTTTGAATTTCTCGCAAAGCTACACGAGGATTATCTGCGCTAGCCGTCCCTAATTTAACAATGTAATACTAGAGGGATGGCAGCTAGTCATTACCACTCACCATCAACTCTTGGGTTACTTTTTTACCAACGATAATTATAACGCCCCCACGGCTGAAATGGCGAGTATGTTTGGTGTGACGGGGATTTGAACCCACGACTCTCAAATTACGAGTCGAACACCTTAACCACCTGGCTATGCCAGGACCCTGAAACTTTCACCACTGAACTAGTACACTTTTTTGACTACGTGTAACTGGCTTCAAACTTTTACCACTGAATTAATACACTTTTGTAACTACGTTCTTCTCTAGACTAGAGGGAAGACAGTTAGTCAGCACTATCTAGAGCCGACAAATAGTGGAATTGACCGTCGCCTTATAACGCTCCTACGGCTGAAAGGATGAGCATATTCAGTGGTAGGACTCAAACCTGTGACTCACAGCTTGCGAGATGAGTGCCCTTATCACCACATCGATAAATAAGAAAACTGCATAAACAAAAATAAAAAATGCAAAAATATTATAGATATATCGTTCTTACGTATCAGTAACTAGTGAATAATTTGTACATGGACTTACACAGATGTCATTTATCAAATGTTATAACTTTTGCATACTTTGGATATTTAGACCCTAACTCACTTAGAAATGTTCACAATTAGAGTATCAAATTGGTAAACATTTTGCACAAACTAGATTCATATTGATATGAATGTGAAAATTGAAGACGTGAGACATATACGTATATACTGAGTTGCAATGCTGTGCTTTCTTACCAAAATAGTTTCACATTATTTATTTCAGCGATTAAGCGGAAAATGAAAGACTCTAGCTTGAATATCGATACAAAATAACCACGAATGATCGAGTGCCTTACCTAAGTCAAAGTTTGTTCTCTAATTTTTATTTTGCTATTGTTACCGGACAAGTATAGAGTTTCACTGGGGGTAATTACAGGCTTAAAGACACAAAGGCGTCGACACCCCAAAATTTATGAGCTGTAATTGCATATTTCAAAAAAAGCAAACGTTTAGGAACTGAGCTAATTTTCTCTGTCTTCTATAATCATCTCGAGGTGGGATCTACGATGACTTAAAGTGATTTGACTAGCTCCAATCTTGTCGAAGTACCAGAACTTAATGATAGGAAAACGGTCAGAAACCACCAACAGTGATCTGAAAATGATCGAAATACTAATGACGTATGATTAGTTCTGTCTATGCTATATAAACGAGAATACAACAATACTTTGGTTGGCCATTTTATTAGCCCTGCGTACCTTTTCATGCTTTGGCTTGACCTACACTGAAAATACAAATTAGGTCGGTTACATGACGTGTCAGGTGTTTCTTGCAGTACAGTAAATGATCGCGACAAACATTTAGAGTCACTCTATCAGGTATAGGTAAAGGAAAAGGTACTACAGCGTTCGAAAGGGGCATATATAGTAGCTGCTCAAGACAGTTTAAAAGATAGACTGCTCCAAGTTATACGTCATTGGAATTTATCAGCAATGGAAAAAGTTCAGTAAAACTTCTGCTGCGAGGAAAACTTATGGTGGCAAACAAGAGGAAACGTACGTTTAAATACGATGGATTTCAATGTCTTTAAACAACTGACTGACATTCAGTGCAACGCAATCTACACCGATCTGAAAAACGTTGTAAAAATGAACTTTTGCAATAGTAAACCATTTCATAAGCCAGTGGACTTAGTTATCAACGATAAAAAAAAACTCCTTAAATATAGTAAAGAGCAAAAACATTAGACTAATTAAAGCTGGTGGAAAGTCGTGTGCTACAATGAATTTTTATTTTTTTGTATAGAGGGGAGAAGACAGACTTGGAAAAAGTAAACTAATAGCTCACTACTTCTGTTGGTTCCAAATGGTCAGGCCTCTATTTAGAGGAATGGTTTGAGAAAGACCTGGCTTACACTGGCCTCCTTCGTCCCCTTAGAAGGCAGAATGAATACTACAGCTGACCTTTGCATCACTTCTGATGACGTATGTCCAGTGATGTTTCTTTCATGTATAGGCTTCGAAGACAATAGTGTTTCCATCCACTGTGTTCACATTGTACCTGCACAGTTAGAGACTTGGAATTTCTCCCATGATTACCATAAACTCCGAACCTCAATTGAATTGAGCATCCGTGGGATGGACTTGAAAGATTGTGAGATAGCAAGTTCTGTTATTGTTTTTTATGAATAAGCTGAGTTTATTTTTCATTTCTTATTTTATTCTATCATGTGATGTTTGTTTTTTAATTTCGCGCAAAGCTACACCAGGTGGTTAAGTATTGCGGGTTCGAATCCCCGTCACGCTAAACATTCTCGCCCTTTCAGCCGTGGGGGTGTTATAATGTGACGGTCAATCCAACTATTCGTTGGTAAAAGAGTAGCCAAGAGTTGGTGGCGGGTGGTGATGGCTAGCTGCCTTCCCTCTAGTCTTACACTGCTAAATTAGGGACGGCGAGAGTAAATAGTTCTTGTGTAGCTTCGCAAAACTAAAACAAAAAAAAAAAAAAATCATGGTTATTGATTATTTATTTATATTAGTGTGAAGTCCTAGCCAAGCACTTGTTTATTAACTGTATTCCAGTAAATGTTTATTTTATTGCGAATAAATTATTTTTGTTGTTGAAACCTGATTGCTCATTTTCCACTGTTAAAAATTCACTCGCATTTACGATTTTTTGTCCACCTTTTTATATCCGTAGCGCATACTATTAACGTTTTAATCACCCCTTCCTCACATGGCTACAGTGTAAACTTCTGGACTTATTACGCTAAAATCAGGTTAATTATCTACGATGGGTATAGCTCAGATAGCCCAGTGTGTACTATTGCGTTTAAAAGTCATCGTACGTCAGTACTTCTCTTCAGTAAGTCAAATGTAAGTTTGGAAGGTTCGAGATAAAATCCAGAGATTGATTCCTCGCGATGTTCTGAGCTTAAATGAAACAGTAAGTAACAATGAAACGCAATGAAAACAAACTGAAAAATACTGAGAGAATTCTGAAAAACTGAATGTCAAAAATCAGTTTCATTTCAGACGTTAGATAACACAATGTAACACAATGTTTACTTGTTCCTGGACAGAAAGTGTTATTTCCCAATTGATTATGTCTAAAGTAAATGGAAAAGACCTTTTTTTCTCTTAAAACTTTGCTTTTGTGACCTGGGAACATATAACGAAAACATGATGGGAGAGTATATATTTGGGGGCTGATACGTGAAAGTGATTTACATTGCAGTCGCAAATCTCGAGAAAATACTCACTTCTAAACATTTTTGTATAACTTTAGTATAAATACATGTAAATCTTGATTCATATGTTGTTTGATTCAGACCTTATGTAAATGAAAATGTGCAAATTTGCCCGTTTTTACATAGAAAATAGGTTAATTTCTAAATTTCATTATCCAGGTCACAAAAGCAAAGTTTAAAGGAAATAATGGCCATTTTCTGTAATTTTACAACATAAGCAATTAAGATATAACACATGCTATCCATAGTGTTATTTAACAACATTGGAGAAAACCAGCTATGTGCCACCACTATTTTGGCACTAATAAAGACAACAGAATCTCCGTTACAGGTGGCCACCTATCCTTTGTTAACAAAAGGATTTTAATTCGCTCTACCAAGATCGATCAAAATTACCCTTAAATGTTCTGCTGTATCTTTTCGAGTACAGATGATGAAGAAGAAATCCATTATAAGGGGAATATCCAATGAGAGAGTGACAGAGTATATGCGATCATAGCTTCATTATCCATTGCTACGGTGTAATGTATACAGCCGCTAACTAATACGTGTGTAATTTATCCAAGTAGCTTTCCATTTGATTCTAAGTAACAAAAGGCTTATAGTTAGTCGATGACAAAAGCCATACTACTAGAATGGGAATTGTGGAATGTGACAGACTTGCGTGAGAAAGCCCCATTTCTCATTGTACATCAGCTATTGAGAATAAAGTCAGGTCTATTTATAGACACGTGCACGAAAGGTGTTCTGTTACTAACCATTTAATGTACTGCCCAGCGTAAGCAAGATTGGCACTTAAACCTGATCGTCTATTTTTTTTTTTTGTATTTGTTATTGCTTTGAATAACATACAGTTTTGTTAAGACAAGATAAATAATTATGACTGACAAAATTTATAATTAAAAAACAAAGAGTGAAAGCTTTGAGATGGAAAATATGGAACAAAGTAATTTCGTGGCTAGACCCACATTATGTTTAATGTTAGAAACCCAAATATTACATAGTAAAGAAGGGTATATGTGTGTCACTAATAAAAGTTCATTTATTTAGGACCAATTCGTCCCAACTGTAGCCCAATAGTTGGCGTTGGGTGGTGATGACTAGCTGCCTTCTCTCTAGTCTGTCTCCCGCTGGTACAGCGGTAAATCTTTGGACTTACAACGCTGAAATCAGGGTTTTGATTCCCCTCGGCGGACTATTTTACAATCGGGCCCGGCATTGCCAAGCGTGTTATGGCGTTCGACTCGTAATCCGAGGGTTGCGGATTCGAATTCCCATCGCACCAAACATGCTCGCCCTTTCAGCCGTGGTGGCGTTATAATGTTACGGTCAATCCCACTATTCATTGGTAAAAGAGTTGCCCGAGAGTTAGTGGTGGGTGGTGATGACTAGCTGCCCTCCCTCTAGTCTTACACTACTAAATTAGGGACGGTTAGCGCAGATAGCCTTCGAGTGGCTTTGTGTGAAATTCAAAACAAAGAAACAAACAAACAAACAAACGTTCCACATGACAGAATAACTAGTAATAAATACACTTGTCAAAATAATGTTTTTCTCTATTCTAACTACAATAAAGCTACTAGTTAGTGTAAATAACAGCCCTTAGGTAAGCCATGTGATCTGATATGTACATCTGAGTTGTTAAGAAAAGTGAAGACGACAGTGTGCACTCAGTTTATAGTTTAAATACAAACAGATTGTGTGAAGAGACAGATTCGTAATGAAAGATGCCAAGACCACAACAATGTTAATGTTTTTCATAGCAATAGATTAGATACAAGATGATTAAACACTAGTTGTTGCAGAACAGCTAGAAATATCACAAAGTGTGATTAGCTGGATTTAGACTCGCTTTCACACCATTATTATTGCTGTTCAGAAATTCAGACTGAACAAACTATTGTCTACAACATCATAAAATGATAATTGCATAGCAACATAGACTTGAAGCAACTAGTGGGTATCCACTCTCTAACTGATTCATCAGTTCAGGGCAATAGTTGGGGTCTCAGCTCCCTAATGGAATCAACAATTCAGGACAGAAATTGGGGTCTCAGATCCCTAATTAAATCAACAGCTCAGGACAGTAACTGGGCATCAGATTCCTAAATGAATAAAGAGATCAAACCAGAAATTGGGGTCTCAGCTTCTTAACTAAATCAACAATTCAGGGCAGTAGTTGTGGTCTCAGATCCCTAAATGAATCAGCAGTTCAGGGTAGTAGTTGAACGACAAAGAAGCATACATGTAGTCAGGAACTTGTTCTATGAGCCCTTACCAGAGGACAAATGGTAGTCTATGCATCTTATCATCCCCGACTTCAGCATTGTTAAGAAATACTGGATTGCTCACAGATTTATCATGCTTTAACTTGCAACAATACACCAGAGTACCAGGAACCAGAGTTAACTTCAGTTTCGTCTAGGACGAAAAAGATAACTAGATGGTTGTGGTGGAATATTGGTTGGGGCATGGTATCAATAATGGTGGTTACGTTAAGTTTTATGCGTTACAACGTAACTTTATAAGCACCATACGATATGTGGATACAATGTTACAGCTGCTAGTGTTGAAATATGCAGATAACGTTGTTCAAAATGTTCTTTTAAATTATAACACGGACCATCATCGGCTGCACTGTTGAGTAACTTTCTCTAATAAGAGTATATCTGTAAATTGGACTACCTAACATGCTAACTGGACATGAAATTAATTGATTAGTTATGAGATGCCTTAAAAAAAAAAGTTTAGCCTCTTGCGATTACATGCAACTAATGTCGTTAAACAGGAAACAATCCTGAGAAAGAAGTGAATACAAAACTCTGGGGACTTGTTTTAAACTTGCCACCAGATTGATATACGCCTTCTATTAGTGTCACGTGCCCTATGAACAAGAGGTTTAGCGATTATTTATGGATTCTATTATGTGACTTATCATTTCACACTTACTTAGCATTAAGATAAACTCAGGTATGTCATTCACATCGTTTAATATAATAGAAAAACACTGTTTGTCCTTTTATTATTTTTAGCAGTCTCTTGCACTCTTAAACAGTATCAGCAAAAGCCGCAATAAAGCATTGCTTATTTTACCAATCATTTAGACAAGAAACTTTGTACTTGAAGGAAAATATTTACGCTATTTATTCAAGTACAGTATGTTAACTTTGATTAGTAAGTAACTGTTGACGATAGAGATTCAAATCATAGTTCAGACAATAGGAGATATATAGATTTTCCCCAAAGAGTGTAAGTACAGGAAACAATCGCTTTACAATATTTCTGTTAAACTGTTCAAACGATTAGATCGACAGTAAAATGCTTTTACTTTTATCTACTGATATTACTGGCTTTAAGAAACACTCAACTCTTTTTCAGTTATTTGTTTTAGAAACGTCTTATGCCTAACAAGTGAAATATGAACTGTAGCTTTCACACCGTGATTTAACGTTCACGTGTTATGTGTGTCTGTGCCTTAAAGTACTGGGCGTTCATGTAAAATAAATAATTTATTTATTTCTCTGGTACCCGGTGGATTTAATTTGAAGAGAAAAATTCTTACTTCTGTGATAATTATATTAAATATTATATACTACATACTGTAACATTAATTACAAGCATATAAGTGAATTTTAGAAATAATTTAAGAAATTGAACTAAATTATCTTAGTTCAACTCTCGCAGATATGTATTATATATTTTAATGTGTGTTTTTCTTACAGCAAAGCCACATCACGTTATCTGTTGAGCACATCGATTCGTTCACTGTAAAATGACAAAAATCCTAGAAACAGATAAAAGATAATTTCACTGCTTCAACACAAACAAACGTTGAAAATTTAATTTTTAATAGTTGTTTTGTTCATCAGAAGTAATGGAAGGTTATAAGCACACCAACTTGTACGAAACTTGTTAACAAATACACAGCTAACGAAATTAATTAAAAATCTTATTGGGTTGAGGAATAATTCGTGAGCGTTTTTTCAAGTTAAAAAAATATATTCATAAATGAAACGCTTTCGCAAAATATTTCATGTCATTTGGTAGATAATTTATTGCTCTAATAGATGGTGTGTTTGATTTTCATATGTCTTTAATTTTTGCTTTCATTTTCAGCTCATTAAATGGAATGTCAAGTGGACAAAATCAAGCATTTTCAACACCATCTGCTTTTCGCATTTAATTTCTTGCAATTTCGTTTAAAACAATGCATACTATATACCTAGGTATTATATGAAATAAGTATCATAATAAATGTTTTGGGTGTAATGTGTTCATGCATTGAAGTATTGTATAGTCTTGCATGTAATGCTTGAATGAAATTATTTAAAAACGCTCACGAATTATTCCTGAACCTAATATTTTGTCTTAATGTTCTTTCTTATTTCAGTCAATAAGAAAAAAGTTACTGACATTTGCTTTCAACTATTAGTTTACTATAAAGAACATTGAAAATTTACGTTATTTTTATAAAGTGGCTACTTACTACGGTCAAAAGGCAGAACACTCTCTCGGACAACGGAAGGCAAACCACAGATTTTCTGATTCACAATACAGCACCCTATCTATTATGCCACGCCCAGCCCTCAGAACCATCTGTGCTGTTCCCACCGCAAACATTAAGTTCAGAATTCGAAGTATTGTAAGCCCTCAACTTACCACATAGTCACTAGAGGGCGGGATAAAAAGAATTTACTATCAATCATTGTTATAAAATTTACATTTATTTTATACAGCCTTCAAATCTAATGGTTTGTCACCCAAGACTATTGTAGGGGTGTATGTAAGGTTTAAATCTACTCTTTCACATCTTACTTTTCGCCATATATGCTGTAATAATTTGTTGTAAGAAAGAGAAGAGAAACAAAGAAAGTACAGTTTATCATCAGTTGTGTCATTTATACAAACTCGTCTGTAAATTTGCTGTTAATTATTGTTAATTTATCAAGAATTAAACATGCGTGGATGGGCTATATATTTCTTTAGTTTTAGAAAAATAAAAAATATTTTCCATGCCACATTGTGTTAGGTTAAGGATTTGCGTTCAGTGAAGACTTTGTAACATGCTTGTACAAATGCTAGTGAATTTTGAACTCCAATCTAATCACACATGGCCTAGCATGGCCAGGTGGCTAAGGCACTCGACTCGTAATCCGAGGGTCAGGGGTTCGAATCCCCGTTACACCAAACATGCTTGCACTTTCAGCCATTGGGGGCGTTAGAATATGACTGTCAACCCCACTACTCGTTGGGTGGTGATGACTAGCTGCCTTCCCTCTAATCGTACACTGCTAAATTATGGACGGCTAGTGCAGATAGCTCTCGTGTAGCTTTGCGCTAATTTCAAAAACAAACAAACAAACTGATGACGCTTGGAAGGGTCACATTTCCCTCGATAAATGCAAATTAGAAATGTGCAAATCTATTTTCAATAGGTGGCTAGTATTTAATGTAAACGTTAGCGTTTTCAGGCAAATAAAACAACAAAAATACGGATCAGCATGAGTAAAATAGATGGCGTTGCTTCGCCCTAGGCCTTTCCCATTGTCTTTTGTTTGGTACGTAATGAAACCTGTCATCATATAGCTTGCTGGTATGATTTCCTGACAACCCTTATGGAATCCTTCAAATAATATGTTACAGGAATAACAATATTGACCTGTTTCATATGAATTTTTATTTACATACAGTGTTTGTTTGTTTGAACATTAATACACAATGGACTTATCTGTGCACTGCCCACCATGGGTATCGAAACCTGGTTCTAGAGCTGTAAGTCTATAGGCATACAGTGGTGGGCTGTAGATGGTGCTTATCTTGAGTATCTTTATTCTATCTTCCTCCACTAAGTCCATCTTCGACAGAAAACTGTGAACAGATATTACAATGTATTTTTTTTACGAATATCTAGCTTCGATAAACTGATTTTAATTTTTAGAATAGCTTGTTGTTGTTGTTGTTTTTTGTTCTTAAATTGTTGTGGTTCCCAAGAATGAAGTTGTGTTCTATATATCTTAGCTACAAACACGTTCAGAAAGTAAACTGACTTTTGCCAAAATGCAATATTTAGAAAGATAACACTATGTAACAAAATTTTTACTTTTTGTTGTTCTTGGGCAGAAAGTGTTATTTGCCACTTGCTTATGCCTAAAGTAAATAGAAAGGACCTATTTTTCTCTTCAAACTTTGCTTTCGTGACCTGGAAGCGTATAACGAAAACATGATGGGAGATTATATTTCGGGGCTGATATGTGAAAGTGATTTACACTACAGTCGCAAATCACGAAAAACTACTCACTTCTAAACATTTTTGTATAACTTTAGTATAAATACATGTACATCTTGATTCATATGTTGTTTTATTCAGACTTTATGTAAATTAAAATGTGCAAATTTTCCCCTTTTTACATAGAAAATAGGTTAATTTCTAAATTTCATTATCCAGGTCACAAAAGCAAAGTTTGAAGGGAATAATGGCCATTTTCTGTACTTTTACAACGTAAGTAATTAAGAAATGACACATGCTATCCAGGAACAAAATGTGTGTTACATAGTGTAATAAGAGCAACATTGTTTTTGGAAACCAATATTGACGTGTAGCCTTCTAGAAGTGAATTATGTAAACAAATTATAACAATAATTCAAAAATTTTATCTATCAATGTTTTCTGCGCTTTTGTCAAAATATAATTCATATATTTCCAATAATATTCTGAGTCGATGTAACCAAACTTAAAGGGTATTAAAGTATGTATTATCGGGATATTTTATAGCTTGTAGCAAACTGAGCACTTTAAATTAAATTGTTTCTTAAGCAGTGCCAGTGAGAAGTTGTACACTTTGTTACAGAGTCGGGCCCCCCGCTAGTACAGCGGTATGTCTCAGAATTTACAACGCTAAAATCAGGGGTTCGATTCTCCTCGGTGGGCTCCGCAGATAGCCCGATGTGGCTTTGCTATAACAAAACACGCACAAAGTCAGATTAACTCCAGCGGTAAGTGTTCGGATTTACAACGCTAAAATCAGGGGCTCGATTCCCCTCGGTGGATTCAGCAGGTAGCGCAATGTGGCTTTGCTATAAAACACACACACATACACAGATTGACTCACCTGTATATCTTAAAACAATGATTGTCAGTAACGACACAGATCAGTTGGCTTAAGATTCAAGGACTGTATCATATCATAAAGACACATTTATAAGGTAAATGTCCCAATTAACTTCAAGACTTTGATGACTTATTAGTTAAACGAACATACAAATCGGCACTAGATGTTCATTCGACCATTTAACGTCCCATCTCAAAATGGACAGCACTTCTTCAATCATTATGTATTTTCGAAACATACAGGTTCGTGAAGGACACCAATATTGACTCATTAATACTGTGTCAAGTTCCCTCATTCTTTTCACATTTAGTTATTTGTTTCTTTATTTACAGTTCCCTGTCGAATAATTACAGAGACCTGAAGCACCTTTTACGTACAGCGTTCACCTGAATTAGTAATATATTTAAGAAAGTAAAATACGATAATCTATGTTGTGAGGTTCAATAGAGTGAGGTTTTAAAACTAGGCACTAAAAAACGTCTGTAACAATAAATTCGATCATTAGTGCATCAATAGGCGCCAAACTATATCTGCTTTGGACTCAACATACCCGTGACCCGGGCATGGTGGTCCGACAGTTCGGCGACTAGCCTTTTACTAGTAGAAATGGAGGCTTATCAGAGAACCTCTCATTGGCACACGAGCCTATGCGATAATCCAGTTGTACACAGAAAGCGACACAAACCTGATTCGCTGAAGAGATAGGAACACATTAGATCCTGAGATTCATAGAATCATTCCGTTCATGTGTTTTACTGTATCTGATAGCTCTGTATCAGTTTTTGTGCGTGCGGTTAGTACACAGAACTTATCCGAAACAAGACTTCACTTTAAAGTGTAATGAATTTGTTCTGCTCACTGCAACTTTCTGTAAGTTTGTTTTCAGGAGCTTTTGTTCCTGATTTTAAGCGCACAACTGCACAATGGGCTAACTACACTGTCTCCACGGGAGAATTGAACCTCGAATTTCAGCTACACAAACCTTCAAGTTACCACGTGAATTGATGAAGTTTTACGTTTCTAATTGATGTTACCGAAATGTCAGTAACTAACAAGGAATACCACAGTTATCTGTTTTATGTTATACAAACAAATATAGCCGTCGCTTATCTTAAAAAATACAACAGTATTATTCACTTTTATATCTGTAAGATCCCTAAGTCTTTCTGCATAAGTTTGATTTGAATTTCGCGCAAAGCAACACGAAGGCTATCTGCGATAGCAGTCCCTAATTTTGCAGTGTAAGACTAGAAGGAAGACAGCTAGTCATCGCCAACTCTTGGGCTACTTACTCTTTTACCAACGAATAGTGGAATTGACCGTAACATTATAACTCCCCCCACGGCTGAAAGGGCGAGCATGTTTGGTGCGACGGGGATTCGAACCCGCGACCCTCAGGATTAAGAGTCGAGTGCCTTAACCACTTGGCCATGCCGGATAGTTAATTTACATTACTATCAAAATACCTCGTATTTAAATGTAGAAAGAAACAGAAACTATGAAGTTGTAATATATATTTTTTTGTAAACCAGCCTCTTTCTGTGTAATTAGCTTCAGGCAACGAATGAAATATGATTCGAAAGAAGCAAAATGTTAACACAAATCAGTTTTCCTTAATTTATGGAGCATCAAAATTCCTATATAAAATGATGGTATTTGTTCACTCGGCCAGTGAGTGACAGTTTTACGGATTCTTACCCAACGATCGTGGAAGTCCGTGAATCTCTTTTCATAGCCCATATTCCCGAGAACAAGTCTTCAGCAAGCTATATTGTGGCAGAAAGAATAGAAAAGGTTGGTGACGTCACATATCATGTTACTTAACCCTAATCATATATGTTAACGACAGACTGCTGCAGAATGATCCCCCGCCTCCATTACTCAAAGTATAGTCATAACACTGACATTCACTACTACATATGGCTCTGCAGTTCAGAGAACATTGTTTATCTTAATATCCAAAATTGTTTTGACTCAATTCAAACTTGTCTTATTTTTGAATTGGTTACGTGAATACGTTAGCACGTTAGGTGAATCAAAATGCAGTAACTACATTAACGTGAGGCCTGGCATGGCCAGGTGAGTAAGGCACTCGACTCATAATCCTAGGGTCGCATTTTTAAATCCTCATCACACCAAACATTTGTGCCCCTTCAACTGTGGGGGCATTATAATGTGACGGTCAATCCAACTATTCTTTGGTAAAAGAGTAGCTCAAGAGTTGGCGGTGGGTGATGATGACTACTTGCCTTCCCTCTAGTCTTACACTGCTAAATTAAGAACGGCTAGCTTTGCGCGAAATTCAAAACATTAACATCTATTTTATACACAAGTGTGAATTTTCACTCTCAATAAAATATTTAAACACAGGTATATATATTTCATTAACCTGCAATTATATCTAGCCATTTGACATCAGGTGGCTCATCTTGTCAAACAGATAGGCTTCAGGTACTATGAAAAGTGTTTGGTGTGAAACTGAGGTTTATTTATCTCACAGAAGTTTGTTTTCACTACATATAACATCAAGTAGTAATGAACAGTAAGATTCTAGCCAGTTTGTGATTTTTCTTCATTCAAAAATGTTCATGAATATGATATTTGTTTAAAAGTCCAAGAAGGAAATAAAAACCTGCTATGAACAAATAAAATTAAATGTATTTTTGAAATCACATTTCGTTGCATACACATTCATAGAATCAGTGCAATATTACTATGCTCAACATTTAAACAAAGCAAGAATACTCACAGCACGGGCATACGTTATGGTGTAGATTTGGAACCACGTGTTTATTTTGTTGTATTTAACACATTACTCTACCCTAATGAGAAGCCGTGGAAATAGGGAATGCTGCATAAGGTTTACGAGGCAACATTTTCAGTTTTTTTCAGACCCCTCGCTGACCAACAAATTGTACTGGCACGTAGGTCTAACCACAAGGTTGTTAGGCCTGAACTCAGTAGTAGTACACAAGCCAAATTTGAATCTGACATGTTTCGCTTGTAGAACGACCTCGGAAAATGTAGATAAAGCGAGATAGAATACTATATTTTTAACTGGTTTCGAACATAAACAGGCGAAACCTTGCGCAAAGCTCGTGTTATTCAGTCTGTCTACAAAATTATATCTGTTATTCAGTAACAGTACATAAGTTTTATTATGATCAAATGCCCAAAATCCAAGAAATTATGTTTTCTCCTTTTTCATTCGTATTAATAGATCGATATCTAAAATCCCTGTAAAAAAACCAGTTCAACTGGTTTAAGTAATGCACAACATTTAAATATTTCTTAAATATGTCTTCCCTCTAGCCTTACATTAGGGACGGCTAGCGCAGATAGCCCTTGAGTAGCTTTGCGCGAAATTCAAAATAACAATAAAAATTTTAATACAGCAGAGGATAGTTGTAATGGCATACACGTTTCAAACACGTTTTTTTTAAAAGAAAAACATATAAATAGAACTTACGGTGTTACCGGAGGTGCGCACTTATATCAAAATTAAACACGTTTATATCATAAAGGAAGAAACTTTCGAGTATGATTCGTTCATCGTACGTTATCTTAAAGCACCTGTTTGACTGAGGGAAGCATATTAGAGTAGGCGTGGCTATGAACCTGACAATCAGAGAGCCACTTAACTTCACTAATTCCATTACCTATTATCAAGGCCCATTGTAATACTTGGTCTCCGAAGAACTGACAGTTTCTGCTGGTTCTTTGACTGCTATTAACGTGAATTACAAGGCGGCGGGACCTGTTATGCACGAAGGAGGGGAGAGGCGGGATAAGACGGAACTGCTTGGCAACGTAAGTTGGTCAGATATGGCGGCCTGCCACCTCGATATCTTCCAAATTGAATTAAATAAGCAAGAAAGTTCGTACTACCCAAAACATCGCCTCATCATGTACTGTTCTACCACCGGGTAAATGTAAAAAAAAATAAAAAATGTTAGCACGTGTTTCTGCAGCTACAGACACGTTATTTCAATCAATAAATTTATATTACTCGGGTAACAGATGCAAATATCAAACAATAGAACGGGAAAATATTTCTAAATCACAAATTATGGTAAAATAATACTAGTTTATCAATAATGTGTTTCTAGAATATAACACAGTGGTGACAAGTCTTCAACTTTTCGACGTTCTATCAGGGTGAATCTGACGATGACCGAAGAAGGTCGAAACGCTGTTCGCTCTTCTATGTAAAATATTTTCTCAACCCAAACGAGTCGTTTTTGCATATATATTTTTCGACGTTCTATCAACCACATAGTAGTTAATATGTTCTAATTTTTTTAATTTTGTTTTTTCTTATGTTATTTCTTTAAACCAATTAATGAAAATAAAAACATGTAGGGTATTATCTGACAAAGCTTATATATCGGCGGATAGGATTTTTTTTTCTCTTTCGTCTCTAGTTAATCAACGAGTTATCTTACGGTCAATAAACTGTACAGTAAATTTCTGCAATGAAAGTAAAACTGTGTTACAGGCGTTGTAAAATTACGAACACAAACAAGGTAAGTAACATTTCGATTGCTGATGAGAGAAGTCTACACAAAACAATAGTTTTCGTATGAGGTTTCCTATTTTTCTGTATCGCTTTCACAGACAACAAAATAACGAATTGCCTTCAGGCAAGCCTGTAACGATAACGTTACT
Organism: Tachypleus tridentatus; assembly: GCF_004210375.1. Lineage (NCBI taxonomy): Eukaryota > Metazoa > Arthropoda > Merostomata > Xiphosura > Limulidae > Tachypleus > Tachypleus tridentatus. Next base: position 37,122,955 of record NC_134829.1, read on the forward strand.
CGTAAAGTAAAACATAAACGTAACCACTTTATCTTTTCTAGAAATCATGACAGACAGACAGACCCTCCGATAGACAGAAAAAGAAACAGATAAGAAAAGAGCACCTGATAATTTCATCCAACCTTTTCTATCCTATCCTATACTTTAAATGTTCCGAACTCTTGAGCTCTCCGCGTGTGCGTTAGAGGTCACTAGAAAAGGTACTCTAAGAGTGAATAGACGCAAGTTTAGGGAACCTTGTTCTTTGCACCCTTTTTATTCAATGTTCTTGTTCTGTGATCAAACAACAAAACATTTCATTCTACGTCGCTTAGTTTTCATAATCCTCTAGTAACAATGTGAGCCACTAAGATGTTGGCACGTGCACCTCAACAGTACTCCCAACAACCAACAAGTGACACGGATGACACTAATCCATTCCACAGTAATGATAAAGCACTAAGTGCTTATTAGTGTAATAATTTTCGAAAACGTCAAACAGCTGGATCTTCCATGCTTAGAATCACTCTAGAAACTACAAAGATAATTTTAATGCTGACATGCGCCCTCTATGCAATAATAAGAGTATGGTTCGTGCAATTTTTACTTTGATTAATGTAAAGCCGATTTAAGCTTTTTTTTTTCTTTTACTTAAGGCGATTAAATAGGTTATTACAACGGGCTTACAAAGACATAAGCAGACAGAATTTGTTTAGACGAAGGGTCCGATTATCGCTTTTGGTGAAGTAATTTAACTAACAAGGCAGTCCAGCAAATTACTTCTTCAACTTCATTTAGACGGTTTGATAAAGTCTAAGAATAACGTTAAATAAATTTTTCGGAAACACATAATGAATAGCAGTCACTTAGGGTTAATTAGAATAAGTACAATGTACGAGCCAAAATAAAAATGTGGTTTATTTACCACAATCCGACCGATTACAGAAAAAAACAAACACAAAAACGGTTGCAACTGAAAATCTTTCAAAGAGAAATTGCGAGAGAATTTTTCACGCTATTTCCAAATCTTCTACAATAATCTGTGAGGATTAAAAACCTATTTTCAATTGTAAACAAAAGATCGTCTCATTGAACGATCCAAGTCCCGAAACCAGGTAAGACTCCACGAAACAGACGATTTTTGTTTATTTGTTTTTGAATTTCGGGCAAAGCTACTCGAGGGTTATCTGCGCTAGCCGTCTCTAATTTAACATTTTTAACTAGAGGGAAGGCAGCTAGTCATCACCACCCACCGCCAACTCTTGGGCTACTCTTTTACCAACGAATAGTGGGATTGATCGTACCATTATAACGCCCCCACGGCTGGGAGGGCAAGCATGTTTGGTGCGACCGGGATTCGAACCCGCGATTCTCGGATTACGTGTCGAACGCCTTAACCCACTTGGCCATGCCCAGACCGTTATGTTAAGAAGAGCTCATAAGTTAGATGAACATTTTTGTGTTATTAAAAAACAACGGGAAAACAATTACTAACAAACGTTAAAACCTTACTTGGTATTTCTATAACTTTTGACATGCGTAGTAATACTTTAATATCCATGTATTTAAGAGATTATTCACGAATAGCGATCTCCTTATTTTTGTACAACTTGTCCCTACATCGAACCTTACTGCAGGAGATTTGAAAACACAATGTGAAACTTTATAAAAAAAAATAATAAAGCCACTGTTAAAATAATAGTCCGCTTTTAAATGATTTTTCTTTCTCCCCCGGACCAGCATGGCCAGGTGGGTTAAGGCGTTCGACTTGTACTCCAAGGGTCGCGCTTTTGAATCCCTGTCGCACCAAACATGCTCGCCCTTTCAGTCGTGAGGGCGTTATAATGTGACGGTCAATCCCACTAACCGTTGGTAAAAGAGTAACCCAAGAGTTGGCGTTGGGTGGTGAAGACTAGCTGCCCTCCCTCTTGTCTTACACTGCTAAATTAGGGACGGCTAGCGCAGATAGCCCTCTAGTAGCTTTGCGCGAAATTAAAAAACAAACAAAAATCTTTCTCCCCTACATCGGTTCCTACAATACAAAAGTAATAAACAGCATTCGCTTGCTGTTGTGATAATTTGACTCTCATATTAGTTTCAATCGTGTATGGATATGTATAAATGTTAGTTAATATGCCCGCCTACATAGGCATTTTATGACATGTTCATTAGGCAGTTCATGCAGAATAAACCTTTTTAATATGTCCGTATGCGGATGTACAGATTTGAATTAGAGAGGGAAAGGACAATGATTGGGGGTGTTAAAGTCAAACTGACTTTCAAGGGATGATATGCACAAGTAAGTATTTCTATTCAAAGAAGTACTTCTCTCACCTAGTCAAAATTGGGGGACTCATTCACCCTCTTTCTCCTCGGGTTCGCCACCTATGGATGGATCGAAATTATTGCCTGAATATAATTAATGCGATTATTACCAGAAGGAGGATGATGGTGAAATAGCCATCTTATTAGCTCATAGTCAGTAAACCTTTACTTATGGTTTATCGCTTATGAACCGCTAACCAGTAAATCTTTATTTACTGTTCATCGATATGAATAAGATGCTTATGATTCATCATCTGGGGCCCGGCATGGCCAAGCGTGTTAAGGCGTGCGACTTCTAATCTGAGGGTCGCGGGTTCGCATCCCCGTCGCGCCAAACATGCTCGCCCTTTCAGCCGTGGGGGCGTTATAATGTGACGGTCAATCCCACTATTCGTTGGTAAAAGAGTAGCCCAAGAGTTGGCGGTGGGTGGTGATGACTAGCTGCTTTCCCTCTAGTCTTACACTGCAAAATTAGGGACGGCTAGCACAGATAGCCCACGAGTAGCTTTGTGCGAAATTCAAAACAAAAATAATCTGATTTTATAGAAACATTAATTGGGATTAATATTTAAATACACTATCGATTTTTCTAAATAAACTTACTTACGACAAATTTTTACATATATAATACTAACAATATACGACATATATAACAGTTATGTATGTCTATACAGGGTGTCACAAAATGAATTACCAAAAAAAAAAAAGTTGAATAACTTATTATTGTTATTAGTTGACATTACAACAAAATTCGAAACCAAATATCTTCTGAAGGCTTGTAAGTGTTATTGATTTGTTTGTTTTGAATTTCGCGCAAAACTACACGAGGGCTATTTGCGCTAGCCTTCCATAATTTAGCAATGTAAGAATAGAGGGAAGGTAGCTACTCATCACCACCCACCGCCAACTCTTAGGCTACTCTTTTGTCAACGAATAGTGGGATTGACTGTAATATTATAAAGTTCCCACGGCTGAAAAGGCTCGCATGTTTGGTGTGAGGGAGATTCGAGCCCTCAAGCCTCGAATTACGAGTCGAGGGCATAATCACCTTGCCATGAAGTGTCATTCGAGTTAATTATTATTACTTGCATTATTTATCATTATTACTTATGGATGTGTTTTATCGCAGATTAAAGAACTAAGCATCTTTTTTTAATAAAAATCACGATTTCTTAACATGACCCTTTAGCTCACCCCTTTAGAATTTTACCTTTGGGGATCTTTGAAAACAAAAATCCACCATAAGAGACCGGGGGGAAAATATGTTCTCAGAATTTGAAAGCACAGTTAAACTGATTATAACCAATGATGGAAGATATGTGGAATTAAAAAAAATCAAATAAAGCTCACAAATCTTTATAATATATTTCTTTTGAATTTTACTGTTATCTCAAATAATACAAATGTTATTCAGTTTTTATTTTGGTATATGCATTTGAAGGCATCCTTGTGGTGACATTCCTCAGCCCCCAGTGGTATGTCTGTGGAATTATTATCATTAGAAACCGGGTTTCGATATCCATGGTGGGCAGGGCACAGATAGTCGATTGTGTAGCTTTGTACTTAACTCAAAACAACACACACGCAGACATACCTCAAATTTATGTCAGCATGGAGCTAGAATAATACATGAATGTACATATTAGCATATGCCTATCACTATGTTAACATGTGTCTACAATGGTGGAAACACAACCCTGTAATGTCACACACACACGCATATATGTTTTATGATTCCAGCATACTTATAGGTATATCATGAGTGTACATTACATATATTATTTCACGTTGTTTTTCCATTTTTAACTTCATGGTAAAAATACTTTACACTTTGTAGACATTCTGTATAATTTGCTCAGCTTTGTTTGTTTGTTTGTTTTTAATTTCGCGCAAAACTACTCGAGGGCTATCTGCACTAGTCGTCCCTAATTAAGCAGTGTAAGACTAGAGGGAAGGAAGCTAGTCATCACCACCCGCCTCAAACTTTTGGGCTACTCTTTTACCAACGAATAGTGGGATTGACTGTAACATTATAACGCCCCCACGGCTGCAAAAGTGAGCATGTTTGATACGACGGGGATTCGAACCCGCGACCCCCGGATTACGAGTCAAACACCTTAACACACTTGACAAAGCCGGGCCAATTTGCTTAGCATTTCTCCATTAATTGGCCCGTCATGGCCAGGCAGTTAAGGCACCCTACTCTTAATCTGAGGGTCGCGGGTTCGAATCCCCGTCGTATCAAACATGCTCACTTTTTCAGCCGTGGGGACGTTATGTTCAGTCATTCCCACTACTCGTTGGTAAAAGAGTAGCCCAAAAGTTGGCGGTGGGTGGCGATGAGTAGCTGTCTTCCCTCTAGTCTTACACTGCTTAATTAGGGACGACTAGTGCAGATAGCTCTGGTATAGCTTTCGCGAAGTTAAAAAAACAAACAAACAAAAACATTTAATCCTTAATAAACAATCCATGACTTGGTAACCACCCCTTTTCGCTGAATGACCGTAAAGTAGAAGGACAGAACGCAGATCCACGATGTAACTAATTTGCTGCTTCACTGGTTGTTGTTGTTGCTGTTGTTTTTCATTTCAACAAAATAACTACGTATTTCGTAACCCATGGTAACTCCTCCCATGAGACTAATTCACTAGAAGATATACTGTGGCCATTATAAGCGGCTTTCAGACCACCCAAAAGAAATGATCCACAACCCCTTAACCTTAACCGCTTTAAATCTTAAGACTTAGCTCATAATAAATAAGGTAGATACCAAAGTCCTGCCTTCATAAGATTACATTATTTAAGCTTTGGTTAGAGTACGGATGAACTTCGGAGAAAACCCAAAAATTTGGACAATGTCTCTCTCTGTTCACAGTATTGCAAATTCTGTGTTCAGATTGGAGGTATTTTCTAGGACTGTATTTGATACAAAAAATGTCATTTGAAGTATTGCTGTTTATGTAAAGATACACAAGAAATAATTAAGTGTTGCTTTAAGATTCTCAAGTCAACCATCGTGTCATCGATATCATGCAAGCACGTGACGGAATGATCCTCCAATGACATTGTATCGTTATATCATTTTAAACATTTGAAAGCAAGCGTAGGACGTGGAAGTAATATAGTGATGAGAATTTTTTGTTTCACACTGCATGTTTATTTACAACGTGTTCATAGCCATATATGTTGAAATTAAAGTTTGAACTTTTTTCAAATAAACAACCCCCTCTGTCAGTGAGAAAAACTAACAAAAAATTAAAATATTTAAAAGACGTTCGCAGCATATGTAATATATTATCTATATAACTTTACATACAGCGAAAATTGTCTCGTTTAATCCACATCATAGGGAATATTTATAACTGTGTATATTATATAGTAGTCAGAGGACATTTGTAATATAGTGTGATACTTTATAACTGTGTATATTATATAGTAGTTAGGAGACATTTGTAATATAGTGTGATACTTTATAACTGTGTATATTATATAGTAGTTAGGAGACATTTGTAATATAGTGTGATACTTTATGACTGTATATATTATATAGTAGTCAGGGAATATTTGTAATATGTTGTGGTACTTTATGACTGTGCATAATATATGGTAATCAGGAGACATTTGTAATATATTGTGATACTTTATGACTGTGCATATTATATAGTAACTAGGGGATATTTGTAATATGTTGTGGTACTTTATGACTGTGCATATTATATAGTAATCAGGAGACATTTGTAATATATTGTTGTACTTTATGACTGTGCATATTATATAGTAACTAGGGGACATTTGTAATATGTTGTGGTACTTTATTACTGGGTATACTGTTTAGTAATGATGGGAAATTCAAAATATGTAATGATATTTTATTACTGTGCATACTATAAATCACTGGAGTACAGGTTAACGTGAACGGATCTGTAAGTGTTTTCAAGCCATAAAGTTAAGATGATTATATTTGAAATTATTTTTAAATCGCTCACGGTTTCGTTGCTTAATATACGAAAATGCCACCTTTTCTATCTATCTATCTGCGTGTTGGAAGACGCTCTCGAATATTTAGATTTTCAGACTAAAGTTACCATTCTAGTAATATAAACGGAAAATATAATACAAGATCGCCGCCTACACTATATGTGCTTGTTTTTAGCTTTTTATGATCTCTTTGGATAAATTTCGAAAATTAAAGTTAATGTCAAAGATCGGGGTATATTTTCAAATGCTCAGTGCTTTAGTTCAAATGTATAGGCTTAAAGAGAACACTTCACCAACTGAAGTGTAGCAGTACTTACAAAAAGTAGGAACAACGTTTTCACTTTTTGTTTTAGTGATCAAAAAGTGAAAAAAAGAACATTACTTGTCAAGAAGATTGGCAGTGGTTGTATTTAACTAAATACTGAATGTATAACTTGTTTGTAACATAGAATACAAAGACTGGCTGTAAACCTCGTTGTTCTTTTTTGTAGCATATCATGCAACATGTTGTATAATTCTCTATTTGTAACTTGCCTGTACGTCATGTAACCTAACAAACTGTATAATTTTGTATTTGTAACTCACCTATATATTATGTAGCCTGCTTATAATATACTGTATAATTCTCTATTTGTAACTCACCTGTATGTTATGTAAGCTGCTTATAACATGCAGTTTAATTCTGTGTTTGTAACGTTTCTGTATACAGTAATACACCTATTTTATTTAGCGTCGCTTTCTCTACTAAAGTGTAATTTGTCTGTTTGATTGCAGTATAACGTGTAATACCAACTCATGATTTCGTGAAATCGTGAACAGGCAGATCATAACATCATGCTTATTGTAAGCTACATCAGGTTTTCTTCTTTACTAAAGAAACGATAGCTTTGTTCGATCCGTTTTGTCTTTGATATTTTTTTAAATTTTAACTGATAAAATCATCAGCGTGTCAGAACGTAGTTTTGATTTCTGGTGAACACAATTTTATTACTGAACAGAGGTAAAGATTATATTCATTGGAATGTGTGATGAACAAAAATACAGTTTCGGTGATGCCTGTTTTCCACGAACAAGCTACGTGGGGGGGGGGTACAACAGTCTATCACAAGATAAACAATCAATCATACTTCATACCGAACACAGGAGAAACTGATTAGGTTTCAGAAATGAATCTTTAAAACTTTGAACCTATATTTACTTGACATAAAATTATATACGTATTTGATAGTTTATAAATTTCTTGTATCGCAAGAAGACATATCTCATATTCACTCTCAAGGTTTGTTCTATGTGTTTTGTGTTTGAATATTGCTTTTGTTCAAATAGGCCCGAAGTTATAATATCAGATAAAGCATACAAGCTAAAAAAGCCTTAGTGTTCCAACACTTTCAGAAAGTAGACTTCAACTTCAATAATCAATCTATATGTTGGGAAACAAGATCTATCTTCAGAAGATGTTCAGGTTGCTTTTGTATTTATAATAATTTGATTTATTTTATGATAACTAGATTTAGAAAGGTTAAAATATTAGTATTCACATAAACCACGCTATCTGCTTATAGTTTTAGAACAATAACATCAAATGTATTTTTAGCAACATATTTAAAAGAAAGACTTTTATGGATATTTTGAATTTCGCGCGAAGCTACACAAGAGGTATCTGCGCTAGCCGCTCCTAATTTAGCAGTGTAAGACAGGAAGGCACCACCACCCACCGCCAACTCTTGGGCTACTCTTTTACCAACGAATAGTGGGATTGACCGTAACATCATAACGTCTCCACAGTTGAAAGGACTCGCATGTTTGATGTGACGGGGATTCGAACCCACAACCCTTAGATTACAAGTCGAATGTCTTAACCATTTGACCATGCCAGGCCTCATGGATATTTCAGATGAATATCTAATTCAAGTGCTATGTCACATCAAAAATATTATTAAATACTTTAAATTTTCTATTCAGATGTCTTTGATCAAACCTGATACCAAAAAAAAACAAAAAAACTTCTTCTTAAAAATGTAGAACATTGGAAGTAACGTGTTTTAACAAATATTGTTTAATAATGACTTCAAGGACGAAGAAAATGTTTGCCTTAACTTTTTGCGACTTAATTTTTCTACCCATATATATAGTTTCCAAGTATTATGAGTTCAGTTGTTCATAATATCTTTAATTTGTTAATAATATACTTCAGAAATTAGGCTATCTCGTGAACGAACAATAAAATCTAGCGAATGAACATGCGTGGAGCAAAACGAAAATTATTGGTAATGGAACGGATTTATTAATATATATTTATTTTAATATCTATGTTTGTTTTAGTTTAATATACATTTAGAAATAGGTGTAACTTATATTGTTAAATGTATATTGCGAAAGTCTATCTTGTTGTCTAAATTGGTTTAAGATTCTCAAGTGAAAGAACCAACAATATAAGTTTTACGACAGCACTAGCGTGTTTTCGAATATTGTTGCCAACTGTACTTTCAAGAACCTCACCCTAAAAGTTTATAAATCGACGCGCTAGGAGACAATTTAATATTATTGGTTTCCTACAGCTAGTGTACGATAAACAACCGAAGCTATAGCTGTCATAAAGACTTATTCATCGGAAAACTACAGATATTGGACCACAAACGTTTATAGATTTCAAATACTACAGACTGTTTAACCTCAGTGAATTAACCTCGGATGTTAGTATTTCTACCAAGACACTGTATAACTTCAGCGAAAAAATAACAAAAAACTCACGTGAGAAGAAGCTAGCTAGTTTCCCTTCAAGTGAAGTGTACCAACACAGAAATAATTCTCTCATCGTGAACCATCGATAAAATATGAAGTTCCAAGCTACATGGAAAACTCAGTATTGTTTGTAAGTTTGTAAAACTTTTGTATATAAGTCATTATTTGTAATATTTGTTGTTATTAATTGTATTATTGTATTTTAAAATATATTTGTGTTATGAAAGAAAACTGTGTGTACCAATTTTTTGGCACACAACATAAATCAAATACATCTCTATATAGTCAGTTTCAGGCTATTTCAAATTACAATACGTAACATAATAAATCAGGGAGTCGTTCAAGATAAATTATAATACGTAACACTATTAACCCAAACACACACACTTACAACTGTTTTCAAACTCGAACTAAAACAGTTCGATACTTGGAAAAAAAATACATAATCTAAAATTTGTGCTATTAGATATGATTCTTGAAACAACGCCTGTTAAATTCCAGAAAAATTGGCGTTGTTTTGCCGAAAGTACAAGAACCAGTTTCGTTCCAAGTATTTAACGACAACAACCACAGCAAAAACACTTCCAAGTGGGACAGCAGTATGTTTAGGGACTTACAACGCTAAAAGTTTATTTCTATTGAATAATACAGAAAGATATGAGATTAAGACAACACAACATTTCTCTTTTAAAGAACTGTGTATTTCACGCGTTGAAATAGGCAAATTGAACTAATGCACTTAATAGCTAAGAAAATTTACGGTAAACGCCCCTCCTTTACGTTATCTTAAAGTGCTATAGTCAGAGTTATTTTTAAGGAATTTGGGAGGAAATTATGGTCAACTAATTATCATACAAAACCCAAGGCCGAAATCAGACAAGGGTGTGAGAATTAGGTCCGTCCTACTTGAAGTATAAGCTATTCTGTCCGGAATATAATTGATCACTTTTAGAGGGGACCTCCTCAATCAAATTACACGTTAAGGTGTAAAGTTGCCCTGCCATCTAGCGACTACTCTCTAATTTGATGAAAGAAGCGAGCTGATGATGATTTGGATGTTGTGATATTTCCCGAAGCATGGATATTAACATCTGTCTTGGCCAACCTTCTTTTGCACCTGGGCTTAGTATGTGATAATTTTACTTCTACGACTCAGCACTCCTTGCTTCGCTGTGGCCTTGGTAATTATTTTTAACGTCGCTTTCTTTATTTTCTATTGATTATCGGTTTTGTAAGTGATACTATATAAGAACAGTGTACTTACACGCACACTTTTATTGATTATTCGTATACACCTGGTTAAGCTTTAAACAGAACTATCATTCTACTAGTTTTTTGGTTCACGAAACTGAAATTGTCAGGAACATACATGTAATTATCTTGTGAGTCTGAAACATCCGTACAAAGACTTGGAGTCTAAAATTTCCGGAAGTAATCAAAACTTACCTAACAGTATGTAAAAAAAACAACTTAAAGCTCAAAATTCGTAATAATGTTGCCTCAGATATATATCTTTTGAAGTTCGTAACAGATCTGTGAAGACTTGGTAGAACTAAATTCTGATAAAGTTGTTTAAACATAAATAAATGTTCACCACGAATTTAGTTTGTAGTTATTATGAACTAAATGTACTGTTTAAATTGTTGTTATTACGAGGCATAGCTAGTGCTAGCTAGTAACTGGCGGTAAATAGTTCTCTCTATCCGCTGTAAGACTCGAAAACATATTATCTTCAGATTTTGTACAGACTCAGTGACAAGAACTACTTTATTAAAAGACATTGTTTATACAGTTCAAACAAGCTACTCTTCTACGACCTCTGTACCAAGTTTGTTTGTTTATTTGGAATTTCGCGCAAAGATACATGGGGACTATTTGCATCCTAACTTCATAACTAATACATAAGAGACTAAATCAACAGTTAACATCCCTACACATTTCAGAAGGTAATTGAGGAAAAGTGTAGTAAACGGTCTAATTTTCTTTTCTGCTTCTTGTTTGTTTGTTTTCGAATTTCGCGAAAAGCTACAACACAGCTCATCTGTGTTAGACATTCCTAATTTAGCAGCGTAAGACTAGAGGGAAGGCAGCTAGTCATTACCATCCACCGCCAATACTTGGGCTACTTTTTTACCAACGAACCAGTGCCCTCACATTAGCCTGAAACTGCTAAATTAAGGATGGATAGCTCAGATTGTCCTCGTGTAGTTTTGCGCGAGAAAAAAAAAAAAAAACCTACTGAGGGTCCAATATCCAGCTTTGCACTAAAACAAAAAATTTAAAGAAAGAAATGACATTATACTTTATTCTTTAAACACACGAAATCATTTCATACATGTTGTGGATAAGGTAACTCACGTTTTTGTGTCTGCAGCCAGATTTAAAGTAAAAAGAAACCATTCAAAACCTTCAAAAAAGTAAAAGAAGAACTAATAAGTTCTCAGTGTAGCTAATTACCTAATATGGTAATCCCTGACGTGGAAAGGCTAACAAAGACACCACCCACACGTGACTAACCACAGAAAAACGTTTAAGTACTAGTTTACACCATACAGAGCGGGGTGGAGATAATAATAAGAAAGAAGTATACGATGGGGTAGGTAGCAGAGTTTATTTCATTAACCCCCAAACCGACAACGACGACACTCACTCAAAGTATCGGATTTCAAGAAGAAATAACTATATATCGATTTAACAAAATTCAGAGAAACAAAGTGAGTACACAAAGAGTACAATTTGGGCCTGACGTGTTTTAATTCTGTTGATGTTATGAAATGAGTTTGGTAGACAACCACAACAACATAAAAAAACACTCACAACTGAGAAACATGGATGGTTAGTGCTAATTCGCTTTAATTTGTAATTAGGATTTTTAAAGTTGTCTATAGACTTAAATTTGTTTGTTTGTTTGTTTGTTTTTTTGAATTTCGCGCAAAACTACTCGAGGGCTATCTACGCTAGCCGTCCCTAATTTAGCAGTGTAAGACTAGAGGGAAGGCAGCTAGTCATCACCATCCACCGCCAACTCTTGGGCTACTCTTTTACCAACGAATAGTGGGATTGACCATCACTGTATAAGGACCCACGGCTGGGAGGGCGAGCGGATTACGAGTCGAACGCCTTAACACTCTTGGCCATGCCGGGCTATCTATAGACTTAAAACAATACGGTTTGTTTCTGGTATCGAATTTGAGAGATGTGCCGCAGCATTCGTTTCACTCCTACAGAAATATTTAGTCTTTGGATTATAGAGCTCCTATCTAGAATCAGAGAATGACATGGCATGGTCTGGACTTTAAGGCACTTGATTTGTAACCTCAGGGTCACGGTTTAGAATCACCATCATTGAACATGCTAGACGTTTTCAGACGTGGATAATGTGACAGCCAATTCCACTATCTATTGGACAAAAGAAAAAAATAGAATAGTTCAAGAGTATAACCACCTGGTAACACAGAAGGACAAAAATAAGTTTAATCATAATTATGCGATATTTTTATATTAAAATGATATATTTAAATAAATATATTTACTTTCTTATTATAACGATCCGACATAGCCAGGTGATTAGGGCGCTTGACTCGTAATTCGAATCCTCGTCACACCAAACATACTCGTCCTTTCAGCCATGGGGGTGTTATATTGTACGGTCATTCCCATTATTCATTGGTAAAATAGTAGCCCAAGAGATGGCGGTGGGCAGTGATGACTAGTTACCTACACTACAGTCTTACACTGCTAAATACAGATCGGCTAGCGCAGATAGCCCTAATGTAGCTGTGTGTGAAATGTAAAAATAATAAAATTGGGAAGTAAAGGTTTTTCATATTACTGGAAATTTCGTTCCTGGCCATATTTATAATTATCAAGATTTGTTTAATTGAAATTTGGACCCTTAAGCCTCAATTTTGTCCCCTTACAAAAACTAGTCTCAAGAACATGAATTCGAAACACTTCATACAAACGTAGTTTAAACACTGAAAGTGTCTGCTGTAGCATTTGGTTTTCAGTTGCTTGATATTTACAATAACTAGAACTGTGACCTCCTTGTCGCTATTTATTTAGGGGATTCCTATTTACTTTGCATATAAAATCTCGAAATCATAACCACTTGCATAAAAAAAAAAGAACTTTGCGCATTGTGTAAATTGTTCACAAAATGATCAAAAGGTTATAGATGTGGCTACTGCATGGAACATCAAAGTATGGTTTGTCAATATGGCCGTCAGAATGTGGTTAGGTGAGTAAAGTGTATGGTTCTTACGATATGTCCTAAAATGTAATTAGTTTTTCAAGGTTCTTCGAATGTGGCTGTTGTAGAGGATGATAAAGTGGGGTTTGTTTACATTATAAGGTATATCATGACAAGATCATTGTCCATTTATTATTCATACTTTCTGGGGCCCGGCATGGACAGGTGGTTAAGGCACTCGAGTCGTAATCCGAGGGTCGCAGGTTCGAATACTCGTCACACCAAACATGCTCGCCCTTTCAGCCGTGGGGGCGTTATAATATGATGGTCAATTCCCCTATTAGTTGGTAAAAGAGTAGCCCAAGAGTTGGCGGTGGGTGGTGATGACTAGCGGCCTTCCGTTTAGTCTTACACTGCTAAGTTAGGGGCGGCTGAATTTGAAATGAGTAATGCTATATTTTTTTACTCTAAACTGTCTTCAGTGAAGGATATATGAAATATTCTACTTAATAAGTATGGTCGCTCTGATTATTTTAGCTTCATTACCTAGAGTACGGTAAACAGAGGGGAAATTTGAATCATCTACATATTTCTAAGTGTTTTTTCCTTAGGAACATTTTATTTATGGATATAATTATTAATTTTTTTTTACTTCCTCTGCACGATAATCTTTGTGAAGAAAGAATATTAGAAGAACTTGACAATTCTACGCTTTCACTACTTATTTTTAGCTAAAATTACACATGTTATTCACTGGTGGTTAAGATATGGGATTATAGCCAACTACTTTCTGTTATTTCTTTTCTCCAAGTAACAACTGCGGTTGTTTTTTTACACCACTAAAATTTGTACCGTCTTTTGGAATTCTAATTCACTAATGTTACTGGAGTTAATTACATCTGCGAATGTCTACTATTACAGTTTCTTTAATGGTGTGTGATCTGTCTTGGTTTAAATTGTGCATGCGCTACCGGGCTTGTAAAATTGAACTGATAAAAAGTAAAATTGAAGTGATAAAAAGTAAAATTGAACTGATAAAAAGTAAAATTGAACTGATAAAAAGTAAAATTGAACTGATAAAAAGTAAAATTGAAGTGATAAAAAGTAAAATTGAACTGATAAAAGTAAAATTGAAGTGCTAATAGTAGAAAGATGGACGAAGTTTCTTTCGTCAAAAAAAAAAAAGCTACTTATGATGAAACTCGTATATGTATATCTTTAATAGGGAAAGTATAACAATTTCCAAAAATCTGAAAGAAGTTAATGAGTAGAATACTGACAATAGGGTTGTAGAGGGGAAGTAAGCAGCTATTGAATGAAAACTTTGAGCTTATGAATGTAAATTCAGAATTTTGTAAACTCCATTAAACGTGTCTTCATGATGATTGCAAATTCTAATCTTCATAATATAACTAACATGTTCCATCCTTGTAATTATTTATTGTTATTTTGTAATATTCGAAATTATTACAGGAGTGTTCCCTAACATTTACTATTAGTACATGTGCTTTCAATGTTATTGCTTTCATGAATGCGCATGCGTATTCGGAAGACTCGTAATAGCATCTATTCCAGAGTAGTTACACATGAAAACGGTAATTTCCACTTTTATAAAATGTATCAATATTCTTTAGGTTATTTTTTTTCCACTCAATAAAACAGTCGTTTATATGAAGTAAACATTATTACAGGCAATTCAATCCAGTGAACTAAACATTTAGCTTCATTTGAAAAACAGATTATGGCCTTTTCTGTTGTAAGTTTGGTATTTCGTGGATGTATCCATATTCTAATGAATGAGTTATGATATTCTATATCGTACAATAAATTCAATTGCTAATACTACCACTGAATCAGTGATAAGTCTACTAATAACTCAAAAATCCGGTGTTTGTTGTTAATCTTTGTGTTCGTGGATCATTACCTGTTACAATAAGCTGCAATTTGCTTTCCACTCTATAGTTCTACTTGTTATATCTTTCTGAACGGTCTTGGATCCTCAATACGAACCATGTTCTACTGTCTTCCAACGCCACCATCTTTATGTCACAAAAGCCATACATTTTCAATGACAGAACATCCGTATTCATGCACCATACAGTATCAAATTGTAACTCTAACACATCCATTTTATATAGGCTGTAGTTTTTTCATGGGACTTATTGATTTGCACATTTTTGCACAATTATACTAACATTTCTTTGGGTTTCAAACCGAATCAGCTTTAACTCAAGATGCCATATTCTTGTTGTAGAATCTTATAAAGCTAAGTTACTTCTGGACCACGACTAAATAGAAAAAAAAAGAAATTTATCTTGGGTTTGATGGCGAGAAACACACTTTGGCCCGACATGGCCAGGTGGGTTAAGTCGTTTGACTTGTAATCTGAAGGTCTCGGGTTCGAATCCCGGTCGCACGAAACATGCTTACCCTCTCTTGGAAGCGTTATAATGTCCAAACATTCTCGCCCTTTAAACCGTGGGGGCGTTATAATGTGACTGTCAATCCCACTATTCGTTGGTAAAAGAGAAGCCCAAGAGTTGGCGGTGAATGGTGACGACTAGCTGCCTTTTCTCACTACTAAATTAGGGACGGCTAGCGCAGATAGCCCTTGAGTAGCTTTGCATTAAATTCAAAACAAATAAACATTCAGGGTAGCATTTAAAAGTCTTCGTTGGATGTTTCGGATAAAACCTGTAAACTGGTTTAGGAATTTGAATAACTGGACTTTTACAAAGTTGGGAATTAATAAATAGGAATAACATTGTCTGAAGAACGAAATATTGTTTCTCCTTTTGACGATTTTTACGTTTATGTAATGAAGTTTAGAGATAGTTGAACGATATGACAGGGTTATGGTAGTTACCAAGTTAGGGAGCATACTAGAAGATCATTCGTAGGATAACAACGACATGATGATAACATAATCTTATCTAAGCGCTTTACATTTCTAGTACTCTTCAGTACCTATTCAAGCAATCACTAAACTTTTAGTTTGAAATTTAACTTGATATATAAACAGCATGCTTTAAGTTTATTCAATTTATGTTCTTACAATTACGTCAAAATTACGTTAGTTTTGCTCGAAAACTTTTCATTTTTTATCAAGTTTCTACCTACTGTGTATCGTTTTTCGTATTATATAGAATGCTAAGTTTGATAAGTTTTCACTAGAATGCTTTTCTTTGAAACGCGAAACGCTGTTAACAGCTATTCGCGCTATCTGTAGATAAAAAGTGCCGCGAGCCATTCGTAATTTTGCTCCTTATTTCAACAGCAAATCAGAGTGTCAAATGTCATGTAAACTGTGTAAGAAAAGCTGTACTTGCACCGTACATGACGCCCTGAAATGCACCTCTATGGGTTTTTTAGATCCACCATTGTTTGTTTGTGTAGAATAGTTAATTACTTCATACTGGCATGATAAAAGACAAGTCGGCTTGAAACCCCTTACTCAAAGGAAGTTATGATGTAGCGTTCGGGATTTTCAAACAGCTGATTGTGATGAAAGTTCGAGACATCTTTGAGACTAATAGGGTGAAAAGTTCGCTGAATTGTTGACATAAAAAGAAGCTTTTCAGCTTTAAATGACAGAATGGATAAAAGACTTGGTGAGTGATATCACAGGATCTAACCGTCCCATCACGTGCCATATAAAGTTTCTGTGCCCGTGTTTTAAGTGTTATAGGATGTACCTATGTACAAGTTTACTTCATAACGGTTACGTCTTATAACCGTTTTCTCTCATATATCCGATGCAGGAATAGACTTATATCGCGCAGATTTATATTCATAACAATTAGACAAATTTGATGTATAGACTTATCTTAGTGATGAATAGATATCAGTCAGGTTTATGTTAACAAATATGTTATTACAATCATTTTCAACTATGCATTTCTATCTTGTCTTTAAACATGCATCTATTATGGAACAAAAAATACCAATAACAATGGAAGTGAATCTACTACGGTTATACATTTCCTGCAACTTTAATTCTCTTAGTGTTGTACATAAAATAATTATTCTAACGACCGTATAGTCTGAACTTTCTGACATAGGCCAGTCGATCACAAAGATTAAACGTTAAATAAATGTAGAGAGCAACACAAACTGTTCATGCTAGACTTAGAAACACGAGTTTTAGATTTTGTTGTGATAAATACGTTATAAAATGTATATACTGGTGTAAAAGTACGCGAATTGTATGTGGTGTTATCAAAAAACTGGTGTTTGTTTTTAATTTTGTTATGCTTACGACGTGGGTGAAATTCACGCTATAGAGCAGAATTTTAAAGAGTTTGAATAGATAAAGAACCCAGTAGAGTCTGGAACTTCATATCTAAACCTAAGCAAGATGCAGGATTAGTTCAAATGAAACTATTAGACGTGTCAACATGTTGTCTAAGACTTTTATTAAACGTGAAAAGATACTCACCCAGTCAAACAAAGCCAACATAACGCGAGAAGGGTAAAAAGACAAATTCCTGAAAACAGACGAAAAGTCTAAAATATTAGTTCTAATAGCACATACTCACATTGTGTTTATTGTGTGAAAAACCAAATTGGGTAAAACATTTGTTTTATTTATCCTAGATAGGCTTTCAAGCGTCACAAACCCGAGTCTGTTATAATGTTTTGATATATTTATGTATAACAAGAAATGATACGCTTTCAGCTCAAGGTTATAATATTATTTTCAGTTTTCAGAGGCTTACCATTAATATTCACCATAGTGACAAGAAACATATGAAAGTTTAAAGAACAAACCTCTCAAGAATATCACCTAACAAAACGCATTAGCTGCAACAGTCCTCCTGTGGAACATTGGTAAGTTCTTGGACTTCTAACACTAAAATAGCTCAACACAGATTGCGGTTCCTTTCCTTGTGATGTTGGTATGATGGTGGCATTTTCATTGCTTGGCACACAACTATGTAAACATCCATGTTACTATAAACGGATGAGGGATGTTCCGATGATTAGCATACTAGACTTCGATATGAATGGCCCACGGTTTGAGTCAACGATATTCCATTAAACATGCTGTGAATTTTCAACTGTATGCACGTTATGAAAGTGACGCGCTGTTTAGTTTAAAGTATCCGTGATGCGACAGACGCTGATGAATTTTGACCACCATCTGGTCAGCAGTTTTAAAATGGGAATGGGTATGTCTTATTATTCGGTTCTCTAGCCTGGCCGTTTAGCCGAGGGTCATATAGTTTTCAGTTCAAGCTGAGATTACCAAATGCTGCAAGCGAGAGAACAGACAGGAGATACCGGTTTTACCCATTATAATTGGGTAAATTTCCTAGGTCACAATAATAAATCGGAGCAGGTTGATAAACGGAATTAACTTTCAATGTAAGAACGATCGATTTACTGTTAAGGTTTTGAAGATATGCTTCCATGGAAGGGGACCAAGGAAGAAGAAGAAATGACTGATTAAACTGCTGCTTTATTTCAGTATTGCTAATCGGTCGTCATTGGTTGAACAGCATGAACGTAGAATTAGAAAGAATGAAAATTAGCTGTAACTAACATTAAAAGGATTCTATATATGTAAAAAACGGCTTGTTTGGGTTGAAAAAATATTTTACGTAGAGGAGCGAATAACGTTTCGACCTTCTTCGGTCATCATCAGGTTCACACACAAAAAAACAAACTTGTAAATCTGGCGATGACCGAAGAAGGTCAAAACGTTGTTTGCTCCTCTACGTTAAATATTTTTTTCAACCCAAACGAGCCGTTTTTTACAGATATATTTTTCTCTACAAGTGGGTTTTCTCGACATCACTGATGATTAGAAGGATTCGTATAAGTTATTTTTTATAAATGGTACTAGGTGACCTATAAGATTTAACATTAGTGTAAGAATTACATAATACATTGCACATAAAGGAGTGTGCTCTCTTATAGCAAAGCCACATCGGGCTATCTGCTAAGCCCATCGAGAGGAATCGAACCCCTGATTTTAGCTTTGTAAATCTGGAGCTGGAGACGTACCGCTCTACTAGCGGGGGGGGGGCGTACAAAAAGGAATGACAAATGTTGAGGGAACAGGCTGAAAGTGGCAGATGTTCTCAGAGGAAATTTAGAGTTTATTGTGAATTTACATACACGATCTCAAAGTAATAAAAGACCCGGCACGGCCAGGTGAGTTAAAGCATATGACTCGTAATCTAAAGGTCTTGGGTTCGAATCCCCGTCACACCAAACATGCTCTCCCTTTCAGCCGTGGGGGCGTTATAATTTGACAGTAAATCCCACTACTCGTTGGTAAAAGCGTTGCTAAAGAGTTGGCGGTGGGTGGTGATGATTAGCTGCTAAATTAGGGACGGCTAGCGCAGATAGCCCTCGTGTGGCTTTGCGCAAAATTCAAAGACAAATGAAGTAAGTGATAAAATTCTTATTTATTTATTTTATGAAATATTATGCAGAAGAGTTGCTAAGCCTACCGGATAACAATAGGATATTCTGTACTTATGTCAAATTCGCTGGCGAAGTCCTTCAATAAATTCACTGTCCCGTTAATAAAGAACAAGATCGTGATTCCAGTATTTAGGATTATGAGAAAAGCAAACAACCTGTGGTGCTAATAAATGAAAACACAAAAAAAGCATTGACACAGCAGATTTGAAATGTGCGATGCTTTTCTAGAGGATTGGGTAGTCCAGGATGGTCTACAAACATGGCAGTTCTTCATAGCAAGGATAGTATTTATTCGGACATCCTGGAAGCTCCTATGTTATTAAGTCATATTCATAGTCACACAGTAGATAAGGGTCAAATACTCTTTTATCGTGACAACAGCATGCATTATTAGTTAATTAAAAACAAAGTCGCTTAGAAGCAGAAAGAGGCCCAACATGGCGAGATAGTTAGGGCAATCAACTTGCAGGCTGAAAGTCACGAGTTCGATTCCTGCCACACCAAACATACTGTCTGTTCAGCCGAGGGGGGCGTTATAATCTGACGGTCAACACCACTATTCGTTGGTAAAAGAGTAGCCCAAGAGTTGATGCTGTGTAGTGATGACCAACTGCCTTCCCTTTAGTCTTACACTGTTAAATTGTGAAAGTCTAGCACAGATAGCCCTCCTGTAGCTTTTCGCGAAATCTGAAAACAAACAAACAAGAAACACTTTTCCTCAATTACCTTCTGAAGTCTGTAAGCTGTTGGATTTAGTCTCTTATGTATTATTTACGAAGTTAGGATGTAACGTAGGGTCAACAGTTTATATGACTCAAACAACTATTGTTTTATTTGGTAGAAAATTTGTTGATGTTTGTGGTTAGTTTCTTCTCTATAATAAATGATTTAAATAATAATTAGATAATTTTTACACCTCACTTACGTAATCTAGTTCACACAATAAAATTTGCTGTTCATGAAAGCTGAGAATATAAGTAGCACTTAGACAACTACCATGTCTGTCGTATTCCAGCTGACCTGATGAACAATGGTATTGATGGACGAGGCCTCGTCAGCACTGGATATGGCAGATGTAGCGTGGTTGGTATATTATAATACTTTCCTTTTCCTTTTTTCGTATGTTGTTAGAAATAGGTTTGCTTTAGTTAATGGCGTTTCGTTTTCCTGAAATGAAAAAAAATATTATTGCTTTATGTTTGTTTATTTAGGACAATATTTATAATTTAGCACACATCATTTGTTGAAAAACATTTTGACTATAGTTCAAGTTCAAGGACGCTAAGTAAGGGTTGAGGTTACAATACAACAATGTATTGTTGTTTTTATCAGCTATAAATAATTTTTACTTGCTTATTCCAAAGAAAGTTAAACGTATATAACGGTAAAATACGTTTAAAAACACGTAAAAGTGCTCATGCAAATTTTAATTTAAAAAAAAAAGTTAATTTTCCATTGTTACCCACCTTTCTGAAAGTTTCGAATACGTAAGTTCTTGATATTTTAAGGTACTTTAAACTCACATTTTTGTATATCCCATGTGGTGTTTCTTTTCCTAGTCTATTCGCGATAGCGGTATATGGTTAATAATGTGAGAGAAATCATTTGTGGTTGAACTCGCTTTCATCATCTAATTATAAGCATCTTTATTTATACCACGGGTGGGTTAAGAGAAACAACCATTGTCTGTATATGTAGAAAATCTTATATACATGTTGTTTCAAAAACGAAGTGCTCCCCCCCAAGTTACGCACACACATAAAAACATCTTTATTCAATATCGCTATAGTAAAATAACGTTTTTCACTTGCGCAGCAGAGGAAGGCCCTATTTTATTTTCAGTGTCATACTGTGAATGTCTGCGTCGTCGACTCTCAAAGATCTTGGCACCTGGTGTCACACGTCGGCAGGATCTTGGTGACGAAAGCCAGAGGCTTTTACTCTGGAACCCAGGAAATGCAGATTAATGTGACATAGAGGAATGTTGCTCATTTCCCGCCGTTTTCGTTGAGCCAGCAAGAACAGCAACTTTCAACGGGTAGAAGTAGCGGCTGGTTTTAATTAGGATCAGATTCAGCCCACACACATGGCATCCTCTGGATTGTTCCGTTCTTCTCTCTCACCGTAACGGGACCCTCCACGACGAAAAATTCCCACTCATGACTTATGAGGTTGTAAGTGTCACGTTCTAAAACGTGACAATCTTGATTCACGAGCTCACTAAGCGGAAGGAACACAGATTTGATCTCGTTTCGATCTAATAAGCATAAAATTAGAATTTTACATGAGTTTTCTATAGTTAAACAGTTTTAGGATTCTTTATGATAAACCAGAATGGAAAAAAAATAAGAAGTTACCATTGATTAGAATTTCCACGACAGAGTCATACACTATAATTCAACTATTAATACAAAATCTCATAATTTTGATATACCCTCATAATTTGTTTAGCACATTGTAAGGATTAGTTTAGGTCACATAGTTTGAAAAGTACATTATAAAGTTCAATGCTGGCAGTACTTTGACCAGGATCAGGTAGGCAGTAGCACTGCCTAGGTAGGGATGGCTCAGATTGTTCATCGAAATGGTATTTTAAACATCTCCTCAATAGGTCATCAGATGCTCCCTTTTATAACAATATCTTTGCAACTACTGAGTCAGAAATTCTTGTAATGTTTGTAAATATCATAACAATGGTGTCAACCAGGGTAACTGATGTGATATAGTGTCATCCAGAGTAACTGATTTGACATGGCGTCAACCAGGATAACTGATGTGACATAGTGTCAGCCAGGGTAACTGATGTGGCATGGTGTCAACCAGGGTAACTGATGTGATATAGTGTCATCCAGAGTAACTGATTTGACATAGTGTCAACCAGGATAACTGATGTGACTTAGTGTCAGCCAGGGTAACTGATGTGATATAGTGTCAACCAGAGAAACTGATTTGACATGGCGTCAACCAGGATAACTGATGTGACTTAGTGTCAGCCAGGGTAACTGATGTGACATGGTGTCAAAAGGAGCATCCGCTTTTACAAGTATTACGAATACCTATTAGTAATTTAAAAAAATCGTAATCCTAGTGTAAACGATATACCTCTTGAAATTAACATTTTTTTTTTACAAAAATTTGATGTTCCTTTAAAAAAAACAGCTTAAGTATAGGATGGAACAAGAATTATCAGCAAATAAACAATAAATATTACAATTGTAACTCTATGTCTATTGAAACAATATATTATAAAACAAGCAAAGAAGTAAAAGTAATACTTTTATGGCTAATACCAGTCCTTCAGAAACAATATAAACAACATAACAGAGATGGCATTTACATTATTCATGCCTAATATCACAGGTAAGAATTAACATACAGCAAGATATAACAATTTTTGTTGGGCCCGGCATGGCCAAGCGTGTTCCGAGGGTCGCGGGTTCGAATCCCCTTCGCACCAAACATGCTCGCCCTTTCAGCCGTGGGGGCGTTATAATGTGACAGTTAATATTCGTTGGTAAAAGAGTAGTCCAAATGTTGGTGGGAGGTGGTGATGACGAACTGCCTTCCCTCTAGTCTTACACTGCTCAATTAAGGACGGGTAGCGCAGATAGCCCTCGAAATAAAAAAAAAACAAGCTATTTTTGTCTCTTAACATTCTACAACACTGTGTATCTGTGCTATTACGTAGAGATGATACAAATGCCATCCGTGTAATATTGTTTTTCTTAAGGACTTATATTAGCGATCCCTGCGTTTACTTCCTTTTTAAAAAAGTTTGTTCCATAATTAAAATAATTAATTTTATTCATGGCAAACAAAGTAATACCCTACACTGAAGTTGTCTGTCACAATAGAGTTTAACATGATAAGATATATTATTTGTTTGTTTGTTTTTGAATTTCCCGCAAAGGTAAACGAGGGCTATCTGCGTTAGCCGTCTCTAAGTTAGTAGTGTAAGACTAGATGGAAGGCAGCTAGCCATCACCATCCACCGCAAACTCTTGGGCTACTCTTTTACTAACGAAGAGTAGGATTGGTCGTCACTTTCGAACCCGCGACCCTCAGAGTAAGAGTCTAGTGCCTTAACCACGTGACCATGTCAAGGCCCTGTACGATGTAGTGAAAACCAGAATTAACGAAAAGCTACAATGTACGAAATTGGTGGTCTACTGGTTAAGTTCAGAAGGTGCAAAGATTGTTTGAAAATATCGTATACCACTGTTAAATGTGATTAAAAACGAAACGTTTAAGAGGTGAGTTAAATGGAATCCTTTAAAGACCTCAGAATTTTAATTTCCATAAAAAATCGTTTTTAATAAATACTTTGCTAATATACTAAATATATTTGAAAAAGGTCTAGGACATAAGTATTTAAAAACATTAAAAAACAGTTTTCTGCTTTTATCACAAACCTAATGAGTTTATTCATGTCTTACAAAGAGTTTGATATTTTCATAGTTAAGAGGTTTAGTTTCGTTAATGTCAGCTTTTTTTTTCTTCTTCTCTATAATGTATGAGGGCCCGGCATGGCCAAGCGTGTTAAGGCGTGCGACTCGTAATCTGAGGGTCGCGGGTTCGCATCCGGTCGCGCCAAACATGCTCGCCCTTTCAGCCTTGGGGGCATTATAATGTGACGGTCAATTCCACTATTCGTTGGTAAAAGAGTAGCCCAAGAGTTGGCGGTGGGTGGTGATGACTAGCTGCCTTCCCTCTAGTCTTACACTGCTAAATTAGGGACGGCAAGCACAGATAGCCCTCGAGTAGCTTTGTGCGAAATTCCAAAAACAAACAAACAAACAGACTATAATGTATGAATGTCTTCGTTTGAAACACCTCTGGTACAAAATCTAGAAGATAGACTTATAATGAAAATTGAAACTTTAGATAAATAGTTACATGATAATTCTAAAAAAAAAAGGGTTTTTCTTGCATTTTCTTTCTTAATGTATGTCTGTGTGTTCATGCAGCTTCGCGAATCGAATTGAGTCGAAACGAATGACGACACGATCGGTTAAAAAAATAAAGTCACGAAAGGATATTTGAACGTGTGGGGTCCTCAAGAAAGGCGTTTTACCTATCCTGGACATCTTCGACATCCCGCTTTTGCAGTTAGAGAAACAAGGAATGTTCAATTATCTAAAAAAAAGTGGAGGTGGATGAATAGGTAAGCCAAAAAAACGTAAAATACTTCAGTGACAAAACACTTGACGCGAACCATTTATTATCTTATATGCCTTTCTCGTTCAGATGTTAAACCCAATTACAGCAAGGACCTGATGCAGGAATTCAGCTTTTTAGTATCCCGTCGTTTTAACGCATGTTCTGCATAATAACAATCACGCCTCTGTTGTATAAACTGTGAATTTAGGTGTATAAGTTAGTGGCACGTCTCATATCTAAATTATTTACCTTTTAAAAAAAAGGTAAATGTGCAATGATTACCACAGCTTAGGCACAGTGTTTGTTTGTTTGTGTTTGAATTTCGCGCAAAGCTACAGGAGTGCTGTCTGCGTTAGCCGTACCTAATTTAGTAGTGTAAAACTAGAGGAAAGGCAGCTAGTCGTTACCACCCACCGCCAACTCTTGAGCTACTCTTTTACCAACCAATAATGCGATTGACAGTCACGTTATAACGCTGAAAGGGATTTGAACCTGCGACCCTAAGATTACGACTCGAGCGCCTTAACCTACCTGGCCGTGTAGGGCTGAAACTTAAGTGTGCAGCTGGTTTATTTCGTTTTCCTTTGTTATTAGGAACTTCCATAACTTATTGAGTTATGAAAGTAAAATTTTGCAAACCATTTATAAAAGAAAAACCTTTTATTCACTTCAGTCAGAACGGACACATAAATGTGAATATAAATCCAAAACTTTCATGAGTTGTGACTTTCGCATGATAGCATATTTCATTTGACCTGACAAACGAACACAAGTTATCTGATTTAAGATAGTAAACAAGCACAATGACTGATTGTTCCAATGATACTTTTGTGTAGAGTCAACATGCCTCACAACATCAACCAACTCAGGATATGTTTTATTCGATTAAGTGCATAACATGTGGCAGGTTCAGTGCAAGTTTTAAAAACAAAACATGATTTTTTTTAAACCTGATTTGACACTTCTTCCTTCACTTTTTATTAAAAACGCAAAGCTACACAAGAGGCTCTATCTTCCACGGTGATTTAACCACTACTTTTTAGCCTTGAAAGATGCTGCTGAGCCAACAGGGAACCTCTTGGTTTCAAAACAAGTTTATTTCTTACAACAGGTTATGTAGTGTTTGATTCAGCATGGCTGTGTCCAGCGCTAAATTTCAAAGGAAGAGGTAATTTTTGCAGCTGGCTATGTAGCTTGTAATATAAAATGGACATGTTCAACACTAGATATCTAAGCTCATTTCGAAGTTTTAGGCTGAACATGACGGTATTTAACGTAACCTTTACATTTGGGGCCGAGATGTGGTTAAGGCACTTGACTCGTACTCCGAGCCGCGGGTTTGAATTCCCTTTCACACCAAACATGTTCGTCCTTTCAGCCGTGGGAGAGTTATAATGTGAGGATCAATCCAACTATTCGTTGATAAAAGAGTAGTCCAAGAGTTGGTGGTGGCTGGTGATGACTAGCTGCCTTCTCTCTAGTCTTACACTGCAAAATTCGGGACGGCTAGTGCAGATAGCTCTCCTGTAGCTTTGCGCGAAATTCAATAAAATAAAGCATTAAAGATGCAGACAAGGAACGTTTTGACGTAAAATTTTCAATGTTCATTACGGGATGCAGTCCATAAGCCGTTCACTACAGCAGTAGCGCACGTTATAGATCTATCTGCATTTTGATTTGGTGTGATAAACAATGGACAACCACCATGTTGACCAAGTAGCCTCGCTTCTCAGTGTTTACTGCATATAGACGAACGTGGTTTGGTTACACCCTGCAAAATGCTTTGACCATGCTTATGTCATTCCAACATTACGTTGTAAAGCCTGTTTTAGCTGTTTTGGCCTTGGCACTCTGGCAATGTTCATGAAAATTAAGGAGTTCTCATAGTGTGACATTTTCAAGAATACTACACTACTTCGATTGGTGAACTTGTGCTGGAAATACCATATATATTGAAACTGTGATGCAACATACCTCGCTGCACACTAGTGTTTAGTTGTGACTTAGGAGACTTAGTATCCAAAATGTTTCGGAGCGTCATCTTGTCGACATAAAGGGTAGATCATAGGTATTGGTTGTAAGTGTTAGAAAAAAAGACCTGACTGTGATTAATACCAAAGGTGGACACAGCGAAGAAACAGGAACCTCAGTTTCCTCAAGATGTGCCAAGAACATGTAACCTCAAATACTTTTACTCCTAGACACGTTACTGTAATGACGTGTGGAAAAACAATGTGGAAAAATATTTATCGTTATAAAAAGTGATTTTTAAACCATTAAACACTTTAAAACGCTTAATTATGTGTTCAATTTTATGTGGGAAGTTTTATGAAACTTAGGCATCTGATGACGAGTCATGGGAACTGAAATATAAATGATTCGTCACGTAGCACAAATTGTATGTGTGTGTATGTGAGTACCTCTACGTATGTTTTCAGGTGTATATGTACAGATGTGTAATGTACTAATCTCACGCACGTTTGTCTCGTTAGCCATTGGGAAATAACAGAGTTCAGAGAAATACATATTGTTCTGGAATAGCGGATGAATTACAGAAAAATAACAACCAGAAACTTTGGTTGTTTATGTGCATAAAAATCCCCCACCCCTAGTGGTATAGCAATATGTATAAGGACTTTCAACGCTATAAACCTGGTTTCAATACCTGTGGCGGGCAGAGCACAGATAACATATTGCGTAACTTTGTGCTTGACTTTAAAGAATAAGCAAACCAAATAAACATGTGGAAAACTAGCGGATGAATAAAAGACAGCCAACCACAGAAGTCGCTGTCAGTTGGTTCTAAGTGTTTTATTGTCACTGATCCAGAAACTTCTTTCAAATCAACAATACATTATTAATAAGCCCAAAGAAGATACATAATCATCCATAGCGCAGATAGGCGATCGCTATATATTGAATAACGCTCTCCACCATTATACGTGTAGAGGTGCTGATGTTGGCAGCCGCAACTGGATACGCTAATAGTGTACTGACGTCAGAAGCAGACTGTACAAGTTTAGCTGATCTGAAAACGACCTGCGAAATGCATTTCACTTATATTAAAGCTAGTAAAATAAATAGATATATAGCCTGCAATGGTACCAAAGACTCCGCTAGTGGACCAAAAATATTCTTCTTACATACGAGTCAAGTTTCAATAAGTGTACAGATGACAGATTTATATTCACACGTAAAGGACTTGGAACCAGATCCAGCCCATTTTCTCAGAGGAACGTGACACACATGAGAATGGTGGAAGTATAATATGAACGGGATTAAGCATTGGTTAAGGCACCTGTCACTACATCCTGTGAAATAGCACAAATTACTTAAAGCTACACATAATAGGGACCACGCTTTCTGACCATTAGTGCTGGTACAGTTAAATTTAACATAAAATCAATGGTTGGTAGCGTCTAACTGACCGACACTTTTCTTGAAGAATTTGTTTATTTGTTGTTTTGTTAAGCTAGCCGTCCCTAATTTAGCAGTGTAAGACTAGAGGGAAGGCAGCTTGTCATCACCACCTACCGCCAACTCTTGGGCTACTCTTTTACCAACGAATAGTGGGATTGACCATCACATAATACGCCCCCACGGCGAGGATGTTTGGTACGACAGGGATTCGAACCCGCAACCCTCAGATTACGAGTCGAGTGCCTTAACCGTCTGGCCATGCCGGGCCTTTTGGAAAAAGAAAAAATAAACCGAATTGCGTCTGTCAAACTAATTGGACTTCAATCTCATAAGATGAATGCAGGATGAGGCTGGGAAGCGAGTCAGGCTTCATCTGGTCACTCAGACTTTAGAGCTTCTCTGAACTGAAAGCAATTGTTTTTAAAAGAATAATATAGGATAACTCAGGATTTTCTGAAAACTTTAATATTGAACGCGTGGTATCGGTGCCAGGCTGTCCTTGTAGTCCCTTTTAAGTAAAATATAATTTGAACTCTGAAGACATTAAAATCACCACTACAAAATCTTTATTTACGAACGTAGTATCAATGAAAAGTCTTCTGCATTTCACATTAATTACTGTTTCTGTCAGCAATCGTCATTCATCCATACTAGCTATAAAAATGTTTTATTAAGAGGTTTTTCTTTACTGTCTTGCCGTCCCTAATTTAGTAGTGTAAGGCTAGAGGGAAGACAGCTATTCATCACTACCCACCGCCACTTCTTAGGCTACTCTTTTACCAACGAACAGTGGGATTTACAGCACGTTATAACGCCCCCACGGTTGAAAAGATGAGCATGTTTGGTGTGACGGAGATTCGAACTCTTGACCTCGGATTACGATTCGAGTGCCTTAACCACCGGGCCATGCTGGGCCCGAACTTGTTAATAACCTAACTGCTGTTTCTGTCAGCATTCGTCATACATCCATACTAGCTATAAAAATGTTTTATTAAGAGGTTTTTTCTTTACTGTCTTGCTGAAATATTATCCACAAAAATGCTGGTAATTGGATTTACATACATATTTCTATAAATATTTTAATATTTTTAGATGTTAATTCAATAAACTAAAACATCAAATTGTATTCTCAGCAAAGATACTAAGTGCAACATTTTTGTTCTTTTCTTTTAACATAAACACAAGTCATTTTAAAGGCACGAAATATAGTATATCCCAAAATGGCCAGGCATGGCCATGTGGATAAGGCAATCCACTCGTAATCCGACGGTCGCGGGTTCGAATTCTCCTCACATGAAACATGCTCGCCCTTTCAGCTGTGGGGGTGTTATAATGTTAAGTTTAATTCGTTGGTAAAAGAGTAGCCCAAGAGTTGGCGGTGGGTGGTGATGACTAGCTGCCTTCCCTCTAGTCTTACACTACTAAATTAGGGGCGGCTAGCGCAAATAGCCCTCAAGTAGCTTTGCTTGAAATTCAAAACAAACCAATCAATATACGAAAATAAGTTTTTTAAGAAAGAAACACGGAAGTTTAATATATAGTTTCAAGATGCTGTTTTTCATGACAGTAGTTAGTGTGTTTTAATTCGCTTTGATAGAACAACGATTTTAAAGAAAACGTCAAATATTTATTCGTCTGAAAGCTCTGTCAACTGTTTCGTCACTTGAGACAGAAAATTCAAGCTTTAAGTCATAACTGTGAACAAGGGTGGTGAAAATAACTTGAGTCAATATTTGAACTGATATCCACTTGCGTATATTTTCACTTGGAGTTTGATATTTTGATTGAAAAACAAATGTAGCTCATTATGAAGAAGAGGTATGATCATTTAAAAGCGAAAAACAACACTTTCAAGTTTGCAATGTTGTTGTCAAAATAGCACGGTTATTTTTAAGATAGATCATTTTCACGATTAAAAAGTTAGTTCAAAGGTTGCATGATGTTGTGAAGGTAAACAGCTTTTTTCAGTTATCTTGAGATCGTTTCAAAGATCGTGTTTAAATTTCGATAATATTTTCAATATTGCAAGATAATTTTCTGGGGGCTTGGGATGGCCAAGCGCGTAAGGCGTGCGACTCATAATCCGAGGGTCGCGGGTTCGCACCCGCGTCGCGCCAAACATACTCGCCTTCCCAGCCGTGGGGGCGTTATAATTGCGCGGTCAATCCCACTATTCGTTGGTAAAAGAGTAGCCCAAGAGTTGGCGGTGGGTGGTGATGATTAACTGCCTTCCTTCTAGTCTTACACTGCTAAATTAGGGACGGCTAGCACAGATAACCCTCGAGTAACTTTGTGCGAAATTCCAAACCCAATATTTTCTGGGTTGTAAGCTAATATTGCAGGTAAAAATTCAACTTCAAGACAGCAGTGTTATTTTAATTCAAGAGTGTCATTGTTTAGGCTGTGAGAAATAAAGGTTAAAGAAAGAATCGAAGTTTCTTATTTTAACTTGTAATATAAGAATTTAATGAAATTGAGATTATTTTAACTACTAATAAACAAAGAGAAAACAAATATATATATAACATGGTTCTATTATGAATGTTCCCAGTAAAGATTTGAGATACTACAAACTTTGTCTTGAGACAATTCCAGCTGTTGGAACACACTTTACTCGGTCAAAAGATAAAAGTGTCGGGCTACATGTGTGAGGGTCTGGTGTTAGAGATGTATTGCCGTTTAACTTACCGCACTTTCATCTGAAGACACATTGTTAAAGTAAATCAATTTCATTATTCGGTTTAGAGTCGCTATACGGGCGAGGACGACTAGTGCTGCTCATATGTTTCTCTTTCTTGTTGATCAGCAGTTCTGAATTAATGATGACAACAGTTGAATTACTTGATTATTACTTCACTGACTATCATTTTGTAAGCTTCCATACTTATTACTATTCTGTAGGTATATTGGAATTATCAAGAGCTTGTTACAAATTAAGCACAAGGCTGCACATTGAGAATGGATCCTGAACTTTTGTATTATAAGCTCTCAAACTTGTCGTTGAGCCACTGGGGGGAAGAGTTGGTCACGAGACAGTACAATAACTCTAATAACTGTCTTTTACCAATTACAAGACATTAACTTTCCCAATTCTAAAGTATATCGAAGTACAACAAATACTTCAAACCAAGACATTCATTTCATTGATAAATAATAACATCAAATGATATACTGCAAAAATAAGTATGATTTCTTACACAACGTGGACTCTTCAAAAGCATTACAATGTGGCAAACGTAATATAAACTTTAGACCTAAATAAAACGTTTAACTTAATAAACTGCCCAATCATAATTTAAGCTATTAAAAACTGTTAAAACTGTTATAACTCTGAATATGTGAACTTTTAAGAGTGAATTGCAAGCATTATCGACTTTATTATTTTTATTACTCTTTCTTTGTAAACCACTAGCTAGTTTGATTTTCAGATAAATCTGACTCTTAAGTTTCCTTAAACTTCAAAGTTTTATAAGCTGTTACAGCTGCCAGCTACATCTTAAAACTTTCTGACAATCACCCGGATTAGATTTAAACTGGTGTTGCACTTTTCGATGGTAAGGTGTTTTTCGTTCAGTCATAATTATTACGTTTCTCATTACAAATTATGAATGTATATGATGTAGTTATTCAGAAGTATTCAAAATATTAATTTCTATTTTTCTTTAATGAGTGGCCAAGTTTAGAATGAGATTGTTATTTGAAACTGAACGTTTAAACATTGTATGGTATAGATTTTATTTGGGATTAACTAATACGTTTCGATTTTACAAGTCATGGCTGCATATGATAGGTGTATTGAGGAATTTTCGAAACTCATCATTGATCTTAAGGAGTTGACTAATACGTTTCGATTTACAAGTCATGGCTGTATATGATAGGTGTATTGAGGAATTTTCGAAACTCATCATTGATCTTAAGGAGTTGACTAATACGTTTCGATTTACAAGTCATGGCTGTATATGATAGGTGTATTGAGGAATTTTCGAAACTCATCATTGATCTTAAGGAGTTGACTAATACGTTTCGTTTTACAAGTCATGACTGCATATGATAGGTGTATTGAGGAATTTTCGAAACTCATCATTGATCTGAAGGAGTTGATTAATACGTTTCGTTTTACAAGTCATGGCTGTATATAATAGGTGTATTGAGGAATTTTCAAAACTCATCATTGATCTTTCTCTTTAATGGTCAGTTTTCAGAACATATAGATAACGCGGTCATGAATCTTTAAAAACATTATCTCTCTTTTGTAAACAATTTATGTTTAAATAAGTATCCTAGGATTTTAATACCTTTATGGTTCGTTTTATTACATAGTTCTAAAATGCATGTTTTACGTTTAATGAATATTTGAGTGTTTTGTTTTCCATCTATTTTCAGTACCAGTCTTGACCGTTTCTTTAAGACAGCTGACGGATATCGAATTTTGTCCATTCCTCGAAGGTGTCTGCATCGTATCAATCTTGACCATTCATCAAAGACGTCCACATATTTCTAACCAGGACTGTCCCTCAAAGATGTCAGCATCATCAAATCTTATTCAGTTTTATAGAAGTTCGGTTGAAGCCCTTTCAAAACATATGGTTCTCTAAAAATATTCAGATGTGTATTTCTTTGGATAACTGTATATTTAATATCTGTATTTTACATATTAAACATATTAGAGCAATTGACGTCCACTTAATGTTATATTAATTTAAAACCGGAACTGTTCATCATATAGACAACTGAATTCAAACATGGTTATAAAACTATTTTATTTTAATATAATCTGAGATTTATGTAGGCATTTGGGTTATGATAACAAGCTATTTCTCCAACTGATGTGCTTTACTTGTGATATGGTATACTGTTGTACTGTATTCTTGGTTGGTACCATATATTGTTGTATCGTACTCTTGATTTGATATTGTATATTGTTGTACTGTACTCTTGATTTAATATTGTATATTGTTGTACCGTACTCTTGATTTGATATCATATATTGTTGTACTGTACTCTCGATTTGCTAAGACTAATATTTTTTACTATACTCTTAATTTTGCATAACGTATTTTTATGTATTCTTCATCTAGCAAAATGTATTATTTTACTGTATTCGATATTTATTATAGTTTATTGTATTGCTGTATTCGTGATTTGGTATAATGTATTGTACTACTGTATTCATGACTTGGTATAATGTATTGTACTACTGTATTCGTGACTTGGTATAATGTATTGTACTACTGTATTCATGACTTGGTATAATGTATTGTACTACTGTATTCGTGATTTGGTATAATGTATTGTGATTTGGTATAATGTATTGTACTACTGTATTCATGACTTGGTATAATGTATTGTACTACTGTATTCATGACTTGGTATAATGTATTGTACTACTGTATTCATGACTTGGTATAATGTATTGTACTACTGTATTCGTGATTTGGTATAATGTATTGTACTACTGTATTCATGACTTGGTATAATGTATTGTACTACTGTATTCATGACTTGGTATAATGTATTGTACTACTGTATTCATGACTTGGTATAATGTATTGTACTACTGTATTCGTGATTTGGTATAATGTATTGTACTACTGTATTCATGACTTGGTATAATGTATTGTACTACTGTATTCGTGATTTGGTATAATGTATTGTA
Source organism: Tachypleus tridentatus (assembly GCF_004210375.1). Lineage (NCBI taxonomy): Eukaryota > Metazoa > Arthropoda > Merostomata > Xiphosura > Limulidae > Tachypleus > Tachypleus tridentatus. Next base: position 37,156,842 of record NC_134829.1, read on the forward strand.
CTACTGTATTCATGACTTGGTATAATGTATTGTACTACTGTATTCATGACTTGGTATAATGTATTGTACTACTGTATTCGTGATTTGGTATAATGTATTGTACTACTGTATTCGTGATTTGGTATAATGTATTGTACTACTGTATTCATGACTTGGTATAATGTATTGTACTACTGTATTCATGACTTGGTATAATGTATTGTACTACTGTATTCATGACTTGGTATAATGTATTGTACTACTGTATTCATGACTTGGTATAATGTATTGTACTACTGTATTCATGACTTGGTATAATTGTACTACTGTATTCGTGATTTGGTATAATGTATTGTACTACTGTATTCATGACTTGGTATAATGTATTGTACTACTGTATTCATGACTTGGTATAATGTATTGTACTACTGTATTCATGACTTGGTATAATGTATTGTACTACTGTATTCATGACTTGGTATAATGTATTGTACTACTGTATTCATGATTTGGTATAATGTATTGTACTACTGTATTCATGACTTGGTATAATGTATTGTACTACTGTATTCATGACTTGGTATAATGTATTGTACTACTGTATTCATGACTTGGTATAATGTATTGTACTACTGTATTCATGACTTGGTATAATGTATTGTATATGAATGAGGTCAAGAGAAAGTGTTTTTAAATGAATGATACTACCACGTCATTGATAGGAAATAGTTGTTGCTGTTTTTATTATGGCGACTTTCTAAAGTCTGTCCAAGTGTAGTCGTCATCAGTCTTGAAGTGAAAGTTACATTATTTTGTTATTGTTTAATTTTGCGAATTTTGAACGTTATTAATTTCATATTATTCAATATGCTGGGGGTAGGGGACACGTATCTACCATCATTTATATAGACACAAACTCTTGAGATTTATGGTCACAGTTTCATTATAATCTAGTGAGACTAGAGGCATTGTTTACATTTTCAAGTCGACCATAATTAAAACAAAAAACTTTAACTATATAAACTCAGGTTAGTCAAACCTGCCCGACAGGGGGTGGTTTTATAACATTTTACATTCCTACGTAATAGTGTTAAAACAATATACTTAATGGTATTTATACAGTTAACCCAATATGATTTTCCATCTTTTTACAAGAGGTTGCATGTAATAGCCATTTTTACAAATTTCTAGGTATACCCGTAACTTTTATACCACACACTCGAGATGCAGAGAGGGCTCGTACTCTTCTTGCCCATTTTCGCATTGACTATATGATAGGTGGCAGCACTGGGATTTAATAATTTATGTAGTATCTTTGGATCAACCGGTCTTTCTAAACGATCATGTTGGGAACTTCCGACTGGATTGTGTATGATTCTTTAGAGGAGAACTCCGAGTCTTTTCTGGTAAAGTAATAAGGGGTGTATCGTTGAACATTGGAATTAAGTACAAAGTTCGGATGATGATTATTCGCTGCTGAACGATATACTTTTGTTAGCTGAGCAGAACCGGAAATTGTGTCAGGTTTTACAAGTGACGTCATCATCCCTATACGTCCGAAATTCCCAGAGTGATTATTTGCCCATTGTGGCCATAGTTGAGGTGGGAGTCCAATAAGAGAGGTGGGGCCACTTGAAGAACTCTGGGAATAAATACTTGGCAAATAATTTGGGTTAGATGATATAATATTGTACAGGTCGCTGGATATAAAAGGAGCCGGAAGTCCTGGTGGCTTCCAAACAATTGGTCTCGGAGGTAGGCTTAACAAAGCAGCTTTATCTTGGGTAAGCACACCTTCAGCTCCCAGTCCCAAATACTGGGAAACCAGAAAGTGAGATGGATCTGATATCATGGTATTCCTAAGTAAGAAAAAAAAAAGATACGTGGGTTTAACGACGGAGGAAACGTTAAATACAAACAACTCAAACAAATGTGTTGTCCAAAACAAACTGTAACGTAGTATCCAAACCCATAAAAAATAAAAGACAATTTTCTTAACCTATTCATTAAAGCGTAAAATCCATAAAAATTGTTCGACCTCTCAAACAATTAATACCATTTATGACCCGAATAAGCTACATACATAGATCAGAAGATCATATAGCGAATTCAATACACTGGACGAGTTATCATTTACTTGGAATTCAGCACAAGACTATACTCTGGGTTCTCTGCACATCACGGGTATCGAAACCCGGTATCTAACGGTGGGAGTCCGCAGACATACCAGTGTGCCATTGTGGGTCTTTGCTTTGTTATTCATGTGTACTTTTTATTTTAATTCTTTTTAATGTCACACGTTCTTCACGTGTTGATGTTCCTAGTTTTACATTTTAGTTTGCGTTAATGGTTCATTATTCTTCTAGTTTGTACACTCATTTTTAGGTTTGCGATTCATTAAACCCTTAGTAAGTACACTTAGGTTTAGGGTAACATTAAACACCTAGCTTGTGTTGTTAGAATACCCCGCAGTTTTATCGTTGTCCTAAACCTATTTCTTTACTGACTTTCACTTGAAGAGTTGACAGTATTGCTAGTGTGGATTCACTAACAGCAAACTTCACTTACTGAATCATGGTTACGTTGTAACTGCAAAAATAAAATATTTTTTTGGAACTTCCAGTTACGACTTAGGTTTTTTGCTCAGTTCTTTTCTCGTGCCTTACAGTTTACCTTTCAGTTTCAGATGGTAAGTTCCATATCAGTACTACGTGTTTTGCATATCCACATGCATAAAGTTCCAACATCTGGTGTAACATATGAACAAATTAAAATTTGCATCATGTCCACGTGTGTAAAGTCCCGTATCGAAAATATATCTGATGAAAAAAAACCTACGAGATATACGTAACTGTGAAAGTTTACATGTATACATGTAGGTTTCACATGAAATGCTTGGTCTCAAACAAAACGTTCTTTAATCGAATTCATCATCTTACATCAAGTAATAAATTTTACAATGTGTTTAGACTTCCAATCCCAATACAGTCAATAAAAAAACGTCATATCACGAAATGATATTAGGCTCAGCATGGCCAGGTGATTAAGGCATTCGACTCGTAAGCGGAGGGTTGCGGGTTCAGATCCTCGTCGCACCAAACATGTTCGCCCTTTCAGCCGTGGGGGCGTTATAATGTGACGGTCAATCTCACTATTCGTTGGTAAAAGAGTAGCCCAAGAGTTGGCGGTGGGTGGTGATGACTAGCTGTCTTCCCTCTAGTCTTACACTGCTAAATTAGGGACGGCTAGCACAAATAGCCCTCGAGTAGCTTTGTGCGAAATTCCAAAACAAACAAACAAACGTTTTCACCGGGAAAATTAATTTTTCATAATTTTAATTTACATGCACTCTGTTACGTTCCAGAAGATTCGAGAAACCATTTTTTTTTAAATTATCACAAAAAAGGAACATATCGTAGGAAGCGCCAAAATTAATATAATTTTCAACTGATGTAAAGTTTATCAATAGGATTAGAAACATTTAACTTCAGAATAGCTTGATAATTCTTCAAACTTTTGTATTTTGTATTATGTTTGTTATATGGAGTATAGTTTTTTTAATCTGCACTTAACATTGGATTTTACTGAAAATTGGGCCCGGGATGGCCAAGTGTGTTATGGCGTTCGACTCGTAATCCAAGGGTCGCGGGTTCGAATCCCGGTCGCACCACACATGCTCGCCCTTCCAGCCGTGGAGGCGTTACAATGTAATGGTCAATCCCACTATTCGTTGGTAAAAGAGTAGCCCAAGAGTTGGCGGTGGGTGGTGATGACTAGCTGCCTTCCCTCTAGTCTTACATTCTAAATTAGGGACGGCTAGCGCAGGTAGCCCTAATGTAGTTTTGCGCAAAATTCAAACCAAACTTATCTTTTATTCATTCCACATTTGAACGTTTCCAAACGGTTGAGGCATTCGTATTTACAAAGACAACACCTGTTTACAATATTCTAATACCTTTGGCTTCTGTTTTACTAGTGACATTCTAAAACACACTGGTACAATTGCTAACCCTAATTTACATTATATTATATTATATTATATTATTACGTTAACAGATTTAAATACGTGCTTGTTTTTGTTTGTTTGTTTTGTTAAACACTGTATACATAGGAAATATGACTCCTATCTCACGTGATGGTAAACTAGGGGACATGTAAGTCGGTTCTAATGATTGGAGAGTATAAGGAAGGTGACATACACATTTTGCATAATGGTAATTCATAGGAAAAGTGATTCCATGTGAAAATATGTAACTGACTCGTATTTTCCATGGTAATAAGGCATGGGAACTTCTACGTCACCGTTCAATACTGGACTTGATAAAATCCAAAATGTTGCCCTATTCCTACTGGTTATGTCTGAAAGAAATCGATATTAAATGTAATAGGTTATAGCTCATGCTCACTTTAGGGCTAAAAACAGAGGAAGACGGACTGACCTTTGGCCAATCAGGTTTATATTTTGCACTTCTTTTGTTTGTCTGCTTTAAGCACAAAACTATACAATGGGTTATCTGTGCCTTGCTCATTACGAGTATTGAAGTCCTGCTTCATTACAGAATTGTCAATGAGACACTAGAGGGCACTTTTAGATCAATTATATTAATTTCATAGACTATGATGAAATGTGTAAGTGTAAGCCCTACTTGTTACGTCCATATTGATATATAAAAAGACAGGTGTGGAAAGTCATTTAAATGATTATTAAAATAATAAAAATAACGAGTTAAAGAAACAGTTAATCACTTATAAGCTTAACGATTATTTCAAACATCGAACCGGTCTTTTTAAATGTATATAAAAGTAACAAAAACTGGCTAAAACCGAAGCATGCGTCATCTTTAGAAGTAAATCCTCCATTCGGACAACGGTAGGTCGAACAGTCCTACAAGACGTACAGAAGTGTGTGGTAACCGTAACAGCTTCTTTAATCGTTAATCAACTTTGACAGATTCTCTGGGTTACACCCGAGCCCTCTAGCGGCAAGGCAAGCGGCGGGGTTGATGCTGAATTAGAGACTGCGTTATTCTAATAGACAGGTTTAAAAAGTAGACAAGTCACGAGCTACTTCTCAAACAAGCCCGAATAATAGAGTAGCGCAGTGAAAAAAAAGAAAAGAAAAAAAGGAAGATATGTAACTCGACTACATTAAAGCTTTTCATTTCGTACAGATAAGTAAACATGTATAATGTTTACACATGTAAAACTCCGATGTTTTTCAATGTTTCATCATGATTCAGTTTGGGTGTACGTTCGTTCGCAAAAAATAATGTACAAGTACTTTTAAAAAATAAACTCACATTAGCATTCTTTTTTAGTGATTTATTTAAAAAAGTGGTTCCCCCACAGTGGCACAGCAGGGTGTCTGCGAACTTCCACCGCTAGAACCCGAGTTTCGATACCCTTGGTGGGCAGAACACAGAAAGCTCATTCTGTAGCTTTGTGCTTAATTGTAAACAAACAACTTAATGAAGTTTTAAGTTTTTTAGCAAATTTCACTGTTTCCAAGTTGCATTTAAGAATTTTTTTTACCATATGTTTCAATCTGTTTCTTCACTAAGTTAGCAGTGATGTCATACACTATAGTGTGATCAAAACAGATAACTTGCGAGTAGGTTCGTTACAGGAGGTTCCATCATTCTATTTTAGTTGTACGGTTAATACTCCTGATTGAAAGCAGTGTAGAGTACTTTATAACATGGCCGAAAAATCTAACGACTTTGTTCTCAATAGCGTCTAATAATAATAGCACCCGTGACAATGCTTTGTTTTGTTTGTTTTGGAATTTCGCACAAAGCTACTCGAGGGCTATCTGTGCTAGCCGTCCCTAATTTAGCAGTGTAAGACTAGAGGGAAGGCAGCTAGTCATCACCACCCACCGCCAACTCTTGGGCTACTCTTTTACCAACGAAAAGTGGGATTGACCGTCACATTATAACGCCCCCACGGCTGGGAGGGCGAGCATGTTTAGCGCGACTCGGGCGCGAACCCGCGACCCTCAGATTACGAAGCGCACGCCTTAACGCGCTAGGCCATGCCAGGCCCCCCGTGACAATGCAAATTGGGATAAAAATGATACTGGTAAGATTCAGAGCCAGGTAAGTGATAAAACAAATAGAAAAGTTTCTTATATCCATCTGTTATTATAAGTCCATGCTCCATGTAGGCTTAGAAATTTTGAATTTCGTAGTAAACCTACTTGCAAACAGATTTGACAGTGTTAATAAATATAATACCAGGCAATAGTGGTAACATTTTTTTGTTCTAGCGAGATAGTCACGTTGATGTTTTAGTTTGGTAAAGTCTGCATACTGTACCTGTGTTACTGTAGCTTGGAATTCGGGAACAAGCAGTGTGGTATCTATGTTTTGTAAAAAACATGCAGGAAGATATGATCTGAAAATACATGTTTATATAGCTTAAATTATTTTATTAACTGCATTTATTTAGCATTGGAAATAGAGCCATTATGTTATAGGAATTATTAACAAACAACTGTGAGACATTTATGTTTTATTGAAATTATTTGCCTAATTCTCTTATACAATATTTTATGAATTTATTTAAATATATTAAACCATTCTTATGAACCGATCCCAACATAAGTTCGTCACATTCGATTGGATTTTTTTGTTTAGAAAGCCTTGTCTCCATGATATAACAAAATCGGTTAACTGAAGCGTACAGGTAACACCAATGAAACAACAGACGGTAAAACGCCACTTTTAGAACTGACTGGGTTAGTACTTGAACTGGATCTGGTTTTAAATGTATATTCATGTGGTCATAAATTAATTATTTTCCCCTCTCTCTTCATGAACATCTGTCATGTGCGTTAGCATGATGGTGTTGTCCACCGTCAATGCAAATCAACTAATGATTTGTCGCTGTTGTTTTTTACTTGTTTTATGCTGTAGACGTGTCAACTTGAATATTATTAGTGATGCAACACACATTTCTTGTTCTGTAGTACATTCAGTGTTTGCCTATTGTTACACTGTTTCATCAGTAATACGAAATTGTAGGACAAAGACCTACCGAAGGTGATACATGTATTGATTTGGCCTTCTTTGTAGACAAGAAAAACAACCGTGGCATAGAAGGCCTGATTACTAAAAAAGTAATATAATAAAATATTCACAACTTCATTGCTGTACCAGATAACAATGGTAGAAAGGGAAATATTCACAACTTCATTGTTGTACCAGATAACAATGATAAAAAGGGAAATATTCACAATTTCATTGTTGTACCAGATAACAATGATAGAAAGGGAAATATTCATAACTTCATTGTTGTACCAGATAACAATGATAGAAAGGGAAATATTCACAACTTCATTGTTGTACCAGATAACAATGATAAAAAGGAAAATATTCACAACTTCATTGTTGTACCAGATAACAATGATAGAAAGGGAAATATTCACAACTTCATTGCTGTACCAGATAACAATGATAAAAAGGAAAATATTCACAACTTCATTGTTGTACCAGATAACAATGATAGAAAGGGAAATATTCACAACTTCATTGTTGTACCAGATAACAATGATAAAAAGGAAAATATTCACAACTTCATTGTTGTACCAGATAACAATGGTAGAAAGGGAAATATTCACAACTTCATTGTTGTACCAGATAACAATGGTAGAAAGGGAAATATTCACAACTTCATTGTTGTACCAGATAACAATGATAGAAAGGGAAATATTCACAACTTCATTGCTGTACCAGATAACAATGATAAAAAGGAAAATATTCACAACTTCATTGTTGTACCAGATAACAATGATAGAAAGGGAAATATTCACAACTTCATTGCTGTACCAGATAACAATGATAAAAGGAAAATATTCACAACTTCATTGTTGTACCAGATAACAATGATAGAAAGGAAATATTCACAACTTCATTGCTGTACCAGATAACAATGATAGAAAGGAAAATATTCACAACTTCATTGTTGTACCAGATAACAATGATAGAAAGGGAAATATTCACAACTTCATTGCTGTACCAGATAACAATGATAAAAAGGAAAATATTCACAACTTCATTGTTGTACCAGATAACAATGATAGAAAGGGAAATATTCACAACTTCATTGCTGTACCAGATAACAATGATAGAAAGGAAAATATTCACAACTTCATTGTTGTACCAGATAACAATGATAGAAAGGGAAATATTCACAACTTCATTGCTGTACCAGATAACAATGATAAAAAGGAAAATATTCACAACTTCATTGTTGTACCAGATAACAATGATAGAAAGGAAAATATTCACAACTTCATTGTTGTACCAGATAACAATGATAGGAAGGACTAATTAAGTGAATATTTTGACTGCTTTGTACCATTTTCATATCTATTTCTTTCAAGGTGTTTAGTCTTGTTGTAAGTTTTCTCTGTTGTATTTACTTTCATATCTGTGCAACTTTGCTATAACCTCAGTTATGAAATGTTATTCTATCGCAAAATTTTCGCTGCTGGAAGCTCTTCTCCAATATAATGTGGTTAACACTGTCTTTCTCGCTGGGTAGGTACTATCCATTATCCATCAACCGTGCATGGACAGCTTTTGAGAGTCCGTTTAAGTAATCTAAATAGGCAGAAGTCCATGGGCAGCATCTGTGAATGGTATAGTAAAATTCCTATTGTTACTTTCATTTTGTAGAGGAAGTGACGTGATTACGTGGAAATGTGGTTGAATGTTTTATCTCAGCGGAATCATACCATATTGGCAAACATGTTGTACAAGCTGATATTTGCTCGCAGTATAGAGGTGTCAGCACTTAGCCTAATATAGTATGAAGCGTTCACATGCTCTATCAGATTTTTGAAATGTTGTATTACCAGTAGGATAAAAATAAATTTTCTGAACGGCTAACTAGACTTGTGTTTCGTTTAACTAATGATACGTTTCAATTTGACCCTGCTCTCAGACCAATTTGACCCTGCTCTCAGACGCGTTCAAACATATTGCTGTATTAATTATGTTTCTTATAGACTGAATACAAGCTTGTACTTCGGTTGCGAGGAATAACTCTGTTGTTCTATTACAACTAGTGTCAAGTTGTTTAACTTTATTCGCTACCTCTAGTGTGAAACTGATGATCGGTTGAGAATATCCAGTTTTTTCCTGTTCGATTCACGTCTTTTCTCGTTACACCAGTACGATGTGACACTAAAGATATTCCCTTTTACGAAACGTTAAAAAGTGTTTGCATCGCGTTTTTTTTTATAAGCACAGAAAACAGGAACTTCTCTTCTTCCAATGCCACCCTTCCAGTAGGGGTCAAATTTAGGCGCCAGTTGTACTTGTAAATCATATCAAGAGGGTCAAGAATTTTAACTCGTGCGGGTCACAGGTCATGGGAATGTCAAGGGGCGTGGTGAATCGTTATGTAAATTGTTACTACAGGATAGCAGCTACGTTTTCACGACTGTACTTTGATGATTTTGCCTACTGTTTGTTTGTTTAGAAATAAACACAAGGATACCCAATAGGTTGTCTGTGTTCTTCCCATCATAGGTATCAAAACCCGGTTTCTAGAGGTATAATTCTGCAGGCGTACCGCTGTGCCACTGGGGTGCTACTCTGATGAACTTGAACAAACTGTTTGTCTCTGAAAGTATAATGATTACTACCAAAGCACTGAAAACTCAGTAATTATATAGTAATTGAAAAAAAACAACTTCGGCTATTATTTTAGCATATTAGTCATACCAGTGATTTTTGTGAAACTCCTACTTTCGACATTTTATACGTAACTTATAACTCTTCGGACACACAACTCTGGACACACATAGTCTTGTCTACCGAGAAATTCCTTCACCACCGAGTAATACTTGTACTTGTTACTACTGGAGGCATGTGGCAATTTAGTTCTCGTCGCTGAGACCTCCCACGTGAGCGCAAGCCGTCCAACGTCCACGTGCGTCTCTTGATCATGTGGACTTCTAATGTTTTTGACACGGGTTTTCATTTCAGTCACAATATTATAGAGCCCAATGTGACTGTGACTCTTCCTGTTAGCAGAAGTGTGAGTATAGAATTACTCGTCCCGTTCACAGCTTTGCAATGAACTGTGACGTCTCATATACATGTAGGGAAGTTTACCCTTGTAAACATGAACGACCCTCCTTTACACTGACTTACTGCGAACTACTTGGCTGCGATTTAAAAAAAAAAATTATGATAACTTTCTCTACCTCAAGTCTCATGTGTGGTTATTGCTACAGAAATGAAAAAGTTCTTAAACAACTAAATATTTAATTTTATGAAAAATCGCGTTACAAGCAGGAAAAGAATGCCAATTTTATAAATGAAAATTAAGGGCAAAAAGATAAAAATATAAAAGGTAGAACATTAGTTATTTGATACCTTACCAGGCAACTAGAACTCTCTGTGATAAGTTTTGTTGGTGCAATTTAAAGATGAATAAAAACCACGTTGTTTGTTTGTTTAGTTTGTTTTGAATTTCGCGCTAAACTATACGAGAGCTATCTGCGCTAGCCGTCCTTAATTAGGCAGTGTAAGACTAGAGAGAAGGCAACTAGTCATCATCACCCACCCCCGACTCTTGGACTACTCTTTACCAGCGAATAGTGGGATTGACCGTCACATTATAACGCCCCCACGATTGAAAGGGCGAACATAATTGGTGTGACGGTGGATTTTAATCCGCGTTCCCGGGATTACGAATCAAATGCCTTAACAACATGGCCATGCGGGGCCGGCTGGGTTTGTTTGTAATTAAGAACAAAGCTACACAATGTGCTATTTACGCTCTTCTCACCACGGGTATCGAAACCCGATTTCTAGTGTTGTAATTCCGCAAATACGTATAACGCTGCGTCACTGAAAGGGGCAAAATTTTATTAACGATATCTGAAATATACTTAAGTGTTGCGTCAACAAAGTAAGCGCAAGCGTTATAAAATACAACAACACTTTGGAAAATAACTTTCACAACAATAACACTTTGGAGTCAACTTTCAAATTCTTGCCAGTATAAGTTTCTTAAAGAATACGCAAAGAAATACTTAGTAGTAATGCCCGATTCGAAATATATAAATGCAGTGTTATGCATGTCTCATATTTAAAAATAAAATAAAATATTATTTACATGAATGTGTAGGACTCAAAAAACAGAATCGTGACTGGAAAAAGGAAGCGAACGCCTACTAAACAGAGAAACTGAGTAACACAGCTGCTATTCGTAGCCTTCATAACAAAATACACTTCGTTTTTATCGCCCCAAGATAAGCAGAAATTATAATCTTATTATCTTCAGACGGAGATGTTAAAATGGTGTATTTTCACACCTTGTTTTGTCTGATGATGTGAAATTATTATTTTCATTCCCTTTGATACTTCAGAATACAAAATGTTAGCCTTACCCTACAACGTATCAGAGATATTTTAATATCTCTATTACCTAAATAATTTAAGTTCTCTTGACTATAATTTTTTATGTGGAAACAAAGTGACGTAAATTATAAGTATTTCAGTTTTCATTTTCTTGAAACGTTTGTTTTGAATTTCGCGCGAAGCTACACTAGGGCTATCTGTGCTAGCCGTCCCTAATGTAGCAGTGTAAGACTAAAGGGAAGGCAGCTAGTTATCACCACCCACTGCCAACTCTTGGGCTGCTCTTACTAACGAATAGTGGGATTGGCTGTAATATTATAACGCTCCCACAGCTGAAAGGGCGAACATGTTTGGTGCGACGGAGATTCGAACCCGCAACCCTCAGATTACGAGTCGAACTCCTTAACCCACCTGGCCTTGCCGGGCCTTTTCCTTGAAACACTCTGCAGGTTATTATAACATCTTCGTTACTTTATTAGAGATAACACACACTTTCAATGACTTGTTTTTTTTTTTTAAAAACATACTACTTGAGTTCCACTACTCTATAGACTCCAGGAGATGGCTATGGTGCTACTAACTAACTGACTTCCTCTTAGCCTGTCAGTTTGAAATTATAGACGGCTATGTTCAGGTTGCGATTTATAAGACCCTAAGTGAATATCATGAAACAAACAAACGATACGTACCTTTCCATTTCTGTAATACGGGACGAGTCCCGAAAACCCTTAGCGAAGGGGTTGCTGTCGATTTTCAACTTTGTGATCTAAAAGACAATGAAACACGCCTGTCTGGAAATTATATGCATATATATTTTCAAATTCAGATTCTGTACTTTCTCTAGTTACGATAATGTCAGTACACTGAACTACATAGAATAACAATAATAATTTTGTTGTAGGTTGTTTCAGATCAAAGCCAGAATCATAAACTTACCGCTGTCTCACAGATAACGTTTTGGAGGATACACCCTCAGTAACCTCTCACAGTGGAACGGAGATGCGGACATAGTAACTTTGAAGGAAAATATTGTGATGCTAAAAACCATATAGGATCAGATATTATATACATCATAAACCAATAAATCTGACAACGTGGTCTGCCTACCGGAAACGCCCAGGTTATCATATCTCTTATTTTTGCGGTTTTGCTATTTTACATCATATTATCGTTTAAATATTTGCAAAAATTTGCGTTGTTCGGGAAAAGCTTCAAAACGAGGAGATGTTTATTAGTTTAATAAAGGGTTTCATGAATAAAGTACAGAAAACGTCAGAACACAAGTTACTTGATAAAGTCCTACCAACGTCCAAGATCAACTGGTCAACGATTTGTACTTTTGTTTCAATCAGATTATCTTTTCTTTTCTACTTAAAGTTCATATGATATACATTTTTAGAATTGTCTTTTAACGAACTTCAAATGTAATTCGAATGAATGAAACATTTGGAGCAAACCACATATAAAATTAGTGTTTAATTGCACGAGGCTAATATTGCTTGTCCAAATGTATAGAAAACTTCCACACTACATTTAAGGTTAAAAACAAAACTATCTTTGCTTTAGCATAAAACTGAAAATTTTTGGTACAACTTTCAGGTTTTATGATATAATAAAACCATGGTATGAAACTAAAACTCAATTAAGCTTTTTCTGGAAAGCACTTTCCCAGTTTTTTATTCTAATTCTTACCCAAAATAACTTTAATAATGACTATTTAACTATATTCAAAAGTAGCTGTTATTATCTTAAAACTGCAGATTTAGTTCAGGAATCTAAAACGAACTATATAAAATAAAGTTATTACTAGTGGCATATTATAATTAATGATTTAAAAGTTTACACTCTAGTGGTACGTTAGTTTGCTTGGAAGCTTTATTAGGTCTCATACTTACGAGCTGATTTTGATAAGCCGTGACTGCTATAAAGACTGTTTCAGGAAAAACAAACGTTCGAAATTCTTCTGTTTCTAAGTCATTTACTGGTGTAGTCACAGACAAATATTTCCTTTGCACGAGATGTATCCTCGGCTGGTATTTGTGCATCGAATGCAGAACAATCTAAAATAAAATGTATTTTGCAAATTACTAATACAATGTTATTTGTTGAATAAATCTCAGCGATTGCTTTTCTTAAGTTACTGTAACGAGAAATATATTCGATTTCAACAAGAATGGAAGGATTCTTTAGACAGAGAAGTTGGTTAACCAGAAGGACGTGAAGTTTTACACGTCTAGAGGTTAAAATGAATTACTATCATTAAAACAAGTCAGGAAAGTTTCCATAGTAACGTCGTTTATTGCTAAGTATCATGAAATTCAGCAGTATATTAACTAAACAGAACATTCTCGTTTCCATGCCAACGTTTATGAAATGAACTTATATATCTAACAGACGAGAAAACTCGATGAATAATTTTAATGCACTCGGAGATTAGAAAAAAGTAAAGTGATCATAAGAAATTCAAGAACATTTCTCACTCTTCCAGGTACAATAACAAAGTATCTTAATTTTCAAAGACGTAAAATGTTGTCCTAATCTGATGAGTCAAAACAATAATTATTTACACGCTACACGGCTGACTCTAGTTCAGAAGTACTTGGGTCACGAAAATAAAGAGCAGCTTAAAAAATCGCCTTTAACCTGACATCGAAGGTTATCTGTAAGTTTCAATTCAGGCAGCTATAGGACGAGTTTGATACCAACTTTCATATTAACAGTCGTCGTTATATTGTTACTGAAACCTTCAGTTTAAGAAAGGTGAGATTGATACAGGTAAATAGCGTGTTGAGAAGCAATATATCATGATGGACAAAGCCAATCATTTGGTATTGCAGCCATGAGCGTGACCGGCTTTTTTTTTTATCTCTTGCCGCTTTCCAAGTCACGTGATGAAGACAGTCTTGACAGTTCTTCCTTCGATGCGTTTCTTGTCGAGTCCACCATGGACGAAAGCCAAAACAAAAAAAAAGACAGGTCAGTTTTCTTGGCGCCATATAGAAAGTAATAGTTGTCCCATTTCTCTTCATTACGTGACTGGTCACGTGACGTAGCTGTGCACATGGATATTTCAATTTTCTTTCTTAAAGTTTTTCCAAATTTTCTTTATTACTGCACGCTAAGTTCTTATCTGTCTTTTTTTTTTTCTTGTTCCCCATTTTCGCATGCTCGGAAAAAAAACTTTCTTGGAGAAATGGGAAAGGACACCTTTACGTGTCCTTTCAAATTACGCAATAACAATTGTCTTATCTAGCACTAAGTGAAATTTACCAAACAAAGCAAGGTTATATGCATTTGTCCAGAACAGCCATTAGTCTTACGTGCATCTTACTGGTAGATGTTTTACCTTCGACGACACGTAGTTTTTATTTACAGTAAATGTATATTCCACAAAATCCTCAATATCTTTTAACTAATTTTACTTTATTCAAGAAACTCAAAACATTCATTTCTACAAAAAATAATAATAATAATAAAGCAATGTGCGCTGAGACTTATGGTTAAAGTATGTGTTTTTCTTATAGCAAAGCCACATCAGGCTATCTGTTGAGCTCATCGAGGGGAATCGAACCCCTGATTTTAGCGTTGTAAATCTGTAGACTTGCCGCTGCCTTAGCGGGGGACTCTCATAGTAAATTCCTTGTTAATCGCACATGACCTAAATCTCTTAAGCTATCTGATTCTTGTGATATACCATTAGGATTATGACCGAAATTTTGTTAACAGTTAGTGCACACATGAAACAATACATTCCAATCTTTATAAGTAGAAACATAAGAAACGTATGTTTTACCGTTTGACAGATTAGTTCTTAGTTTCTCTCTAGGTTGGCCCGGCATGGCCAGGTGAGTTAAGGCGTTCGACTCGTAATCTGAGGGTCGCAGGTTCGAATCCCGTCGCACCAAACATGCTCGCTCTATCAGCCGTGAGGGCGTAAAAATGTTACGGTCAATCCCACTATTCATTAGAAAAAGAGTATCCCAAGAGTTGGCGGTGGGTGGTGACGACTATCTGCCTTCCCTCTAATCTTACACTGCTAAATTACGGACGGCTATGGCAGAGAACCCTCGTGTAGCTTTGCGCGAAATTCGAAAACAAACAAACTCTCTAATTATGTAGTTTACTCTGACTCAAGTAGCAATTGTTGAGAAATGTCTTTTTTTTTAAGTTAAAGACGGACTGAAACAAAATTACCTCTAATACTACTTACGTGTCCCTCTTTGTACATATCATTGTTGGTCAGTTTGATCTTTTCGAATGAAACCATCTGTTTCTTCAGTTGGTCCTCGGTGAAAGGGGAGTCTGGGTGGAGGTAGATACGTGCCGCGGAAGGAGGATCAGCTTTTCCGGCAACTAGCCACGAGGACCGGTGGTAAGCATAGCGGTATCTCTTGTTGTCTACTGGAACTATGTCCAGCAACACGAAGTATTTCTTATTTGGGTTGAGATGGGTAAAAGAAACCCTAACAGTAGGAAACATACGTCTGGAACAGAGGAAACAGACAGATATTTATTATTCAGGAAAAGTCATAACAATAATTATGAAGGTAAAGGAAATTCAAGAGTCAAACCGAATATATTAAATATGAACCTTATCTAAACTAGGTATCTTCATGTCGCTAGTAATTTTACTATATATGAGTTTTAAATGAACTCGAACACGTAATCGTCATTCTTATAGCAATATGTATGTGTGTATAATTTATTGAACATTGTTATTAATGCAGAAATAAAATAAATGTAAATGTGTGAAAGGAGTTAGTTAAGTCACCTATGATTTTATATGTACGTAGCTAAGAGACAAGTAACCTGTATAAACTGTTCTGATTCAAAATTCCATAATAGTGGAAAACATGCTTATAAAAGTTACAAATGACATATGAAACTTATTGTTATTAACACTTTTACTAATACAGCTGAGAACAACGTATCGTCCTTCCTTGGCCATCTTCAGGTTAACCAGCCGTTCTGAGATACATTTTTATTTCAAGTGGGTTTCTCGTCATCAAGAAACTTACAGTTATGATTTCATTCTAAATAGATGGGATAGAGAGAATGATCTTAAAGATAGCCTTGTGTTTAAAACTGTAATATCTTAAAAATTGCCTATTCAGGTGATCGATAATTCGCAAGAGAAGAAATATACTGTAGTTATGTTCCTCGAAGAAAAATAGTTCTTGAAAAAACAATCATTTTAAATATAAGGTTCATCGTTTTTCATTCCGTGAATAGAGATGGAGAAAACGAGAGCAAGATAAACCGCTCTTGTGGATATCTGCCAAACTGTTTAGATAATACGACTTTAGTTGCACATCGTATTGCACATACTTACGTTACCAAGAATAACTCGTTATCAGGTAGTGTGCTTAACTTACGTAGTTCTTGCTCGTTTTCTTTCGGCCTTAAGATAGAGTAAATCTCCGAAAGGAATTAAAATGATGCCCGAAGAATGAATACAATTTAAGGAAGAATCCATTTTAAGACAGACAGGGGAGCCAAAGCTCAACACAAGATACATATCACTGTATACATCGAGTTAATTAAAAAAAGAATGTCATAATATAAACATGACTCAAACAATGGCCACTAGTGAAAGATCCGAAGCTATTTAGGAGGACTAAGATGACTACAATACTACATCGACTGCCTTTTTCATGTTAAGCTACCGGTCGAACAACAAGTATTGTTAGAGACTTCGACGTAATAGAAGTGAGGTATTTGTTATTATCAATGGCCGACTGTAGTGAATCCGGTACATGGTGTATTGTGTATAGTTGTTTATTTCGAGAAAATATTAATAACGAACTTCGGATTATAGTTGTTAATCACGTGGGTAACATTTTGTATATGCAAACTTAAGTGTTATACCAATAAACTTCGTATACTTGTTGGTAGATATGTGTTTAAATAACAAGAATCAGTAGCCCCATATCAAAGCGTTAATCATATTTAGTTTTCAATTGTCTACGATTTAGTTTTTATGCGAACAGTGGATAAGAATGGTATACGAATGAATAATGGATCAAAACACTTGATGCTGTGCAAATCAAATGACCATATAAAAACATAGGGCAAATAAAATATGGACCGTCCTGTATAAGAAGATGAATTCCCCCCGCACAAAGTTTTTGAATAAAGTGACACTTTATACTATATCACACTAAGGGGCGGTCTAATAACGACTATTTATTTATTTTTTTTTAATACAGAAAGATAACGGGTATATTACACTGTTTAACATTGAATACTATAAATGAAACTTTACTGAAGTAGTGTTACAAGTGCTGTATTGGTTTGTTCTTGACAGTGAACTTTTTGGCACAAGTGAAGCTTTTGAAGAAATTTACTTTGGAAGTTAAATTTCGAACTTAGTAGACGGTATTTTAAAGCAAAGCACTAGAGGATTTCTAAGCATGTGCAAGTTAACTACTGGGAAGTTAAGATAATGTAAGTGAATCTCTGTTTGTTTCATGGTTGTGCAAGTAATCTGCTGGTAGGTTAAGATGATGTAAACGAATCTCTGTTTGTTTCACGACTGTTACAAGAGGTTACAAGATACTCAGAAAAACACGTGACATTTCTTATATATTATTCCTTAAATGTACTAAACCCCCTGTGCAAACTGCAAGGCTTTGTTTTGTTTGAAGCGAAGCACAAAGCTACACAATATGCTATCTGTCCTCCGCCCATCAAGGGTATCGATACCTGGTTTATAGCGTTGACAGTCCACAGACGTACCAATGTGCCACTGGGGGAGGGAAACTAAAAAGAGTCACCGTGTTTCAAAGATAACTAAGGGTAGGTAGGGGCTGGTAGGAGTATTTTTACAAGGTTAATAACTTTCGTGCTTTCATTAATTACGAAGCTACTCTAAGAATCGTTTCTTTAGGCCCCTCCTCCGGGTGGAACATTGGTAAATCGTCGGATTTACAAAACTAAAATAAGGGGTTCTCGGTGGACACAGCAAGTAGTCCGATGTGTTTTGTTATATCGAAACACATAGATACGTTTCTTTATAAGAAGTGTGTTAGCCCAGTGTGCCAATATGGCATAAATGTGTATGTCTTAAACGTAAGTTAGTGCCAGTAAGAAATATACGACACACTTATTTGTAGTTAGAGTAAGAGTGCGTGTATAAGTAGATGTGGAAACCTGAAGAAATATGTCCAACTGAATATAAAGTAGAAGAGTTGTACATTAGACACAATAAAAAAATGAAAATATAAATCTATAACACTATGAAAAAGTACCTGAAACATATTTTTAGGAAAGTTTTATAGACGGAATATATTTTAAGGAACTTCATTAGAAAACAGAGTATTTTCCGTATTTTTAGGCGAATTATTATTCCGTTTTTACTGAAAATTGTTTCAAAAAGTATTAACATGTGGAGCTTTGAGAGAAAGTTCCAGAAAATGTGCTGGAGTTAATTTTTTCCGCGGTGTCACAGAAGCTTCGTGTATTTGCATATACATCAACACAAATGTTGTATCAATACACAGCATATGTTTTGATCTCTCCTAAAACAGTTGGTATCCATCACATAGCCAACTGTTCTTGACTGTGAGTGTACATATAAGAACTATAAGATAAAATCATCCAGTAGATGTAAAGTGACATACAACAAACTGCATCAAAAAACGGAATTTGCTTTCTGGGAAACACAATCAACCCATCAAACCTGTTATTTCCATCTCGGTGAAAGAAGTTTTATTACAGTATTCTTTAACGTAAAGTATAAAACATGCCATGATAATGAGTTATCATTACACAACTTATCAAAACTGTGTAGTTGAGGCTTGTTTTGGATTCGTCAGTGACGCAAGTCACCTTTTAATCTGCTGGGTCTTAGGGTTAGAAGCTTGTCTGCCAAAGATGCTAATTGAAAACCGTTAATCTGGTCGGCATAACCCATTACTGATAAGGTTCTAAGAAAAATGACTAGGTGGCGTCATATTTCCGAGCCGTACGAAAGAAATAAAACAAGACATACACACACACGTATATATATATATATATCTGTTTCAAAGCATATTTAGTATAAAACTTCTCACGGTACAAACTTTCCAGAGCTTACCGCAAACCAGACTGTAAACCTGATCCTGTATATACATATTTCACTGATAACGAAACACTTATTGTTTCCATTTAAACTGGGCTCAAAACTGAAGTCATGTGTACGAACGTTTAGAGTAAGAAGGGCGAAATGGAACAAGTAGATATAGCATTAGATTAAACTTTCTTAAAGTACTGATAACGGCAGCTACTAACAACTAGAATATAAAGATTACGTCGCCATTAAACCAAAGCACTATAAAGTATATCCACTGTACAGGAAGCCGTTAAATTCTATTCTTCAAAGACGTGTGGAAAACTAAATGAGAATTATTATTTTGAAATGCACTTAACCAAAATAACCATTAAACTAGTCTGTGTAATCGAATGTTGTATACGTTTAGCTCCCCCTAATTTCAATTCTTGTCATTAATAACTATTGGGGCACCCGTATTAAAACAAAACAAAACACCATTATATTGTGACGTCACACTAGCTATGCTTTTAATTTAGTTTATTGCTATTAGTAAATACCACAAGGCATTTATGTACTGTTTTATGTGCTAAATGTCTTACTTGTCTTACTTCAAATGTATTTCCAGCGTATTAATAAATGTTGTTTATTTCAAACAACGAACGTATCAACTGAGGACAAGCTGTCGGTTTCCACCAGTAACAAAATACCTTTTAACTAATGACAGAGAATTTAATTTCCTTTTGTTTAACGTCCCAGTGTGATGGTTCGTTGTATAACCACGAGAAACACGTCAGTAGTTGCTATTGCAGAGCAGCTGTCATCAGAATGTCCTGTATGTACTCATAGAACCAGTCGTGTGGATTTCACTTTCGTATTGGGAACTCGAAGCTAAGTGATGAAATTGACCCACTTCCAGTCTAAAATGTGCTTTATAAGTTGGTAAACTGAGGGACCCTAGACTGTCGTGAAATACAGCGTATCATATACAGCATTAAAGTGTAGAACTTATGACTGCCAAAACATCTGTTCACAGCGCTACACGTTCTATGGCAAATGTAACTACTTCTAGAAGTCTCTTGTCGCTGCTTCAAGCAGATGTTGTTACTGTAAAGCATATAATGGTAAAAATCGACTTTAATAAAGCTCCAGGAAAAAGATACCACTTGCAAGAGGGGGAGAAAATGGGTTTCTGTGGAAAATAAAAGCGAACTTAGAATGTATTAGCATTTTGAAAATGTTTTAAGAAATGGTTGTACTGTAAACTTAGTTTGTTCCTTCACGTGTCTACATTAAGCAATGTATAATATGCTAATTAATAAATAAAGACTAAATTCCACTAAAATGTATCGTTCGTGAAAACTGGTCAGTTATGTACGAGTTCAATTCGAACAAAGGTACACAAAACGTGACATGAAATTATATTATCAAGCTTAATAATACACTGACCAGTTTCATCCGAAGAAAGACCAGAGATGACCTACTAATCAACGTATCCAGACAATGGAACCGACGATTCCAAGTTCATGACCCGTGCGTATAAACCCGTTTGGTATTTTTAGAGCCGTAGGTGCACTATGATACTGAAGGCGACCATATACCACTATCTGGCCAGACAAAAGTAACTCATGAGCTGGTGATTGGTAACAGCTAAACCATCGGACATTCTAGTCAAACTTTCCATCTACTCAATCGAGCAGTAGAAGAAAAAAAAAAAAAGAGATTTACACTGTAAATGAACTTTGTCAAATTATAGAGAAAGAAAAAAAACTCTTGGATTGGGAACTAGGGTGTCGAATCATAGCTAAGTGTCACCAACATGAAAAAGAATATTTCAGATGGATAAAAAAATGAATATTAATAAAAAGTGTAAGTTTACAACGAGTTTTCTTAACGTACTAACAACCTCCCATTGTTGTTGGATCATTATTCAATCAGGGGACATTTTCTTTATGACTATGTTGGTCGCATATAGATGCAGAGCATATGCAGAAATATGTCAATCTTATATCTACAGAAGTCTTTGTCCATAAGAACTTTTGCTGAAGTAACCTTTATAGGCAAAAATACAAGTTTAAAGAAAGAAAGCATCAGTGACCTGAGACGGAGACTCCTTTATTAAACACGTGGTGACCTCGCGACCTCTCACTTGACACCCAGTCTTATTGTTTCTTATTATGCAGTTTTTAGAGAAAAAAGTAGAGAAAAATATTGGTTCCCTTTCTTACTACGTTCCAGAATCACCATAAAAAATGAATATACGTTTTCTCACATTGTATATGCAGAAAAAGACATAAACACACCACAAAAAAATCCATTGGAAGACAACAAAATTCAAAACATTTAAAGAGATACAAGAAATACATTTTTTTAAATTATTAAACAAAACGAATAATGATTAAATTTTTGTTGTTTATTCAGTAGCTTTGCCTACAAAAGATAACCGTGAAAAATCTCTATATCTCAATATCAACTGTGGTATGAAGGGATCTACTGGTAACACTGTTTATGAATATCTGTCAGTGTTTGTTATGGTTAACTAACCGCCTGTGCTTTGGGTTATCACTGTGTACAAAAACTTACCATTTATTTAAAATGATTTACTATCTTTGTATAACATGCTTACATTCTTTGTTTATCATGGTTTACTGTTTCCAGACAATATGTTGACTTCAAACAACATGTTTACTTCCTTTATTTACCATGGTTTGCTGTTTTCAAATAACATCTTTACCATCTTTGTTTATCTTGATTTACTATCTTCAAATAACAAGTTTACTCTCTTGGATTACTATGGTTTATTTAATATACGTTATTTATTCTCTTTATTTGCCATATTTCATGTTTTTGTTTTTAAACATTGCTTATTCTACACTTTAAACAATACCTTCATTATTGTACTATTGTTTTCTCTTTTTATTTTATTGTGTCGACTTTCTATAACATATTAGTAGACTTACACTCTCAGTACTTTTGTATTTATTATTTTCATAAAAATAAAAAAGGCAGTTGTATCAAGTTTATATCCAGAATCACGTGTAATTTAATTTTCGTTTGCTAACTACACTTTTGTCGAGTTATTTTTACACTGACAGTAACGCTTTATTTATTGAATAATGCAAGTTTAGGTTGAGAATGGAAAGACAAAATAAACATGGAGTCTAGTGTGTTACAGTACCTTGCACATCTAAAGTTGAAATTTCGTTAAAAAACGAAAAGACGCTGTAAAGAAAATATACTTACCTTCCCGTTTTTGTTATAATCATTTCTGTTCTTTGCTCGAAGAACTTGTCCCATAAATCTTTGTTCTCCAAGTAACATTCAACCTTGTTTAGTGCTTCACAGTTACACCGTGGCTTGAGGGCGCTAGCGTATGGTTTGGAAGAGGCTTCCTTGTGTGAGGAATATCTCGTCTTCCGTTTACGGTCGGCTGCGGACTGGGGACGATCATCCTCGCTCTCGTCAGAAAGCGTGTTTACCGAAGATGACGCCTCTTCCTCTTCGTCCAGCGAAAGAGTCGTCCTCGCATCGTTGTCGTCAGTATCGGAACTTGGCAGCGGAGAACGATGGGGAAGGTCCACGGTAACCATTCCTTTGTCGGTCGTAGCCAGGGTTACTTTAGTGTCACAAGAACAGTAATCAAGAGGTGGACTTACTGACTTTTCTGAAAAGTAATATAACAATCATGAGTCAACAACAGAAGACTTAAAGCCCAGTCGCTAAAGCTGCAGTCACTCATATCCATCTATATATGTATGTGTATATATACAGATGTAGTTTCATCAGTAGATATATACATATACATTTAAAGAGATTTAGAAACTGATAAACATAAAAACGTATATATGTATATATGCATGCGCTACAAAATATCTTTTAGAAGGAAGGCAAAATATTTGTTGGTTTGTTTTTGAATTTCACGCAAAGCTACACGAGGGCTATCTGCGTTAGTCGTCTCTAATTTAGCGTTTTTAACTATAGGAAAGGCAGCTAGTCATCACCACCCACTGTCAATTCTTGGGCTACTCTTTTAGCAACGAATAATAGGATTGACCGTCACATTATAACACCTCCACGGCTGAAAGAGTGAGCATGTTTGGTGAGACGTGGATTTGAACCCACAACCCTGAGATTACGAGTCGAGTGCCTTAACCACCTAGCCATGCCGGGCCTATGAAGGCAAAAGAAAGCTAGCCTAGTAATAAGAATACATGTATATACAGATGGAAAGATTAATACAGAAAGTGTATATATCTTAGAATTGTACATATTAAAATTTTGCTGAAATGTTACGAAACAACTAAAATGACAAAACGGTTCGATTTTTGAAGTTTTCACACGCTAATTAATCTGATTAACCATATTTTTGTGTTATATAAATCCTATATCTCAAATACACCTCTCTTCACCAATATCTCTATAAATTAAATGCTCAGGCGGGAAACGGAACGTGTATATTTGTGATCCAGATAATCGCATTCATAGGTAACATATCATACTGTTCGTCTTTAGTGTAGGCTGTTCGTGAATAATAAACTCTGTGAAACAGTTATATAAATTTACATCTCAACATGTGGCTAGTCAACTTCTTAGACCGATGTCGCTGGACATGATGCAGTGACACCGTAAGTGAACTTTGTGACACAGAACGCATGTTTGGTACGTGTTTGTTTTTGTGTCGTGCTCATCATTAATGTTTGTCAAATTACAAACTTTGTCGTGAGCTCTGTTTGCTCATTACGTTAGGTAATACGTCATCGGTTATTAAGTAAAGAATGTTAGTTAAAGAAAAAAGATACAGAGAGAAATAAGAAACCTAATTGGAAATAAAAGGGTTTGTGTTAGGGTTACGAAAATGGCAATTCTAATAAAATAATCAAATATATTTTTATTATGCTTCTACTTTTGTTTTCAAACTTCCCAGTCTGAACAGTGAATTCCATTTTTCTATAAGTTGTTGTTCCGGTATTTGGTATATGACTCTCTTCGTACGCTGTAGAATTGTTCTTGTCTTAATATATTGAAAGCAAGTGTAAATCTTTGCTATTTTAAGCAGTCTAATAAACAGTCAGTTTATAATGAAGACTGACCGAGTTTTACTGTCTGTTTTGGTGTATACATATAAATGCAACGTATGGAACATAAATAACTGTAGAGTCTCTGATTCGTTATATAACGAAATGAAGTAAGATCAAAACATAAATGTATCACAGAAAGAGTAACCCATTAACCCCAACCAGATATTTTCCAGTGAAGTTTGAAGACGCCAAATCGGTCATGTCCTTACAAACGACGGTATCAGATGCATCTAGCGCCATCTAATATAGAACGAAAACTTGTTTTATAATTACAAACATACAGAAATGTTCGTGTAATAATTCTATTTAAACATTTTGATACTGATATTGTATTTATTGAAGGTTATTATTTTCGCAGTATTAAGAAAAGTGATAACCGTTTCAAGAAAAGAGAATTATTAACTAAGTATTTAGAATGTATAAGCATCTGTCAACCCAGAAAATACACGTGTTTATATAGAATGTTCTAGTTTAAAAAGTGTTACAAATTCAGAACTGTAGTTTATTTTGAAGTGTTATATTTTCTTATACGTCTTCCAGTTCTGGTTATTTTCTTTTCAATATTTATGCTTTAAGTTTCAACGTAACAAACAAAGGTAAAGGTATGATGGAAATAATTTGATGTTGGATGAAACTGACGTTACACTAATTTGTTTAGCTCCACACATAATGAGAACAGAATACTTTGTCTATAATACTTTAAAATTTGACAAACATCAGTAGAGTGTCTCTGTTACGGATATTTACAGAACTGATCTTTTATTCTCTTAACCATTTGGAACTATTGAGTCATGTCAAGTGCTTTCATAGATCAAAACATTGACTCCTGGAGTATTTAATGAAAACAAATGGCATACCCAGTTCCTGATGTGATTATATATTGAAACAAGATGACACATTTAGCTCCTGAAGTGATTATATATTGAAACAAGATGACACATTTAGCTCCTGAAGTGATTATATATTGAAACAAGATGACACATTTGGCTCCTGAAATAATTATTTATTGAAACAAGATGGCATATTTAGCTCCTGAAGTGATTATTTATTGAAACAAGATGGCATATTTAGCTCCTGAAGTGATTATATATTGAAACAAGATGGCATATTTAGCTCCTGATGTGATTATATATTGAAACAAGATGACACATTTAGCTCCTGAAGTGATTATTTATTGAAACAAGATGACACATTTAGCTCCTGAAGTGATTATTTATTGAAACAAGATGACACATTTAGCTCCTGACGTGATTATTTATTGAAAGAAGATGACACATTTAGCTCCTGAAGTGATTATTTATTGAAACAAGATGACACATTTAGCTCCTGAAGTGATTATTTATTGAAACAAGATGACACATTTAGCTCCTGAAGTGATTATTTATTGAAACAAGATGACACATTTAGCTCCTGAAGTTATTATTTATTGAAACAAGATGACACATGTAGCTCCTGAAGTGATAATTTAATGAAACAAGATGGCTCATTTGATTACTGAAGTGAGTATTAACACGTGTTTTATCATTGGATATATCGGAGAGAAAACACTGATGCAATTCAAAAGCAAATATTTTAAAAACGTGTTAAATTTTTTTTGACGTTCATTTACTTTTCTTTCGCGCTAACAAGGATCAGAAAAAAATAAACTTGTTGAGCATTGAAAAAAGGTTTAATATATGTATAGTTTTACATTACGTTCTGTTGGCTTCTTGAGCCGAATATTAATGTATGGACTTTTTGTATGTCATTCATGATAAAGTGACATTCAAAGCCCGAAAAAAAAAAGAAATCTTTATTATATATAAATATGCCAGCAAACATACACACCTGTACCTCTTTCCACTTGTAATAGTGGAATGTGTCTTATTAAGAGCGTGTAACTATATCTCACTTACCAATGCTGCACTCACTTTTTTATTATTATTCCACTTAGCTATAACAATTTCAATTTGTTTTCTATTATGTAATTTTGTGCCTGCATGCACACATGTGAAAAACTCTTTATCTTTCAACATGTTAACCTTGGTAAAAAAATAATAAGTCTTCAGTGATTCTCTTTATGGTTCCATTCTACTGTTCTCATTTAAAGTCGAAATAAATTATTGTGTATTTACCTCTGAAGATTTGGCCCAAAACTAAATCTTACACCATCAAACGTTCGGAAAAATGACCACTTGTTTTAACAACTACCTGTATAGTTTTGTTTATACAAACTTAACAATATATTGACTGAGCACATTTATTGATTACATAGTTAGCCACTATTTAATATACTGTAAACCAATTCAGTGTTATCACTTTTTAAAAAGAGCGCAGAAGGTTGGGATATATTGGAGAAATAGTGAACAGATATGTATTGTTGGTAATATTGCTACTCATAATTCTTACACACTTCCATCTTCTATAAAATCAGAAGAATCTATGATGAATAATTCCAACGATTATATGAATTATTTTGGAAAACAGCCATGCTTCTATTATTGCTATTATAATTTCTCACGTTAGACAGACAGACTAAACAAACATATTGATAGATGGAGGAGATAAGTAACATAACTCATGATCAAATATATAAGAATAAGTGTATCACAATACAGACCCACTGCAGAAATGATTTTTAAAGCGAACGGACGAAAAGTGCAGATTATGAGGAACATTGTGATTAAATATTGAACAGAAGTTATAATTAGTTTTTAAAACCAGTTTCACAGCATGATAATGGACGTGTTTAACTGAATGGCTAGCAAAAAAATCTACAAACAAACATCTTGATTATTAATTTATTGTGCGTTTATTCCATTAACTTCATTCATATTTGAAGAATACACAGTTTCTTTCTTTCTTTATTTTTCAAACCTTCCAGTTCAGATATGTACAAATAAGGAAAAGCTATGTCAACTCTACCCAGTTTTATTTCAAACTTCCCATACCTTATATACATAGCATGATAAGCACATATTTGTAACTGCAACATTCAGTTAGCAGATGTAACTATCATATATCAATATAAAATAAACGGAGAATATTTGAAAGTGAATATGTTTCCATCTTAGTCCCAGTGGAAACTGCGCACGCTCAAATCTAAAGTCTAAAATTACTTCTAACAAGTACCAGTTCGTACACTGGAAATGCAAGAAGAGTTTTAAAGAAAGCGTTACGATATCAACAAGGGTCAATATATCAGTGTCCAAGTTTGAAAGGTCTTGTGAAATATCGAATCTTGGTAACTGCCTTTTCATTTTCCAGGAAGAGTGGCTCTGGGAAGAGTGGCTCTGAATGTACTTGTTACTTTTAATAACATCACGTGAAAGGAAACCGTACGTAAATTAATCTCACTAGCGACTTTCAGAGTTTCTCCAAACACACTTCTTGAAATGTGTCACCTAGAGAATGGCTAAACGAATGTGTTCATATTTAGTCGTGTTTCCCTTCACGACCCTGTCTATCTTCCTCCACCATTCTGTTCAAGCAATAGTTTTCTGAATAGCTAATTCATTCAACTTTCCAAAAAAAGAAAACAAGTTCGTGGTAGTTTACGTTCGTTCCATTAGCTTCAGTCACATTTAAAGAGCACACAGTTTTTTTCCTTATTTTGTTTCTCGAAAATTCTAATTCGAACATGTAGAAGTAAGAGAAATATCAACCTATTTGTTTGGTCTATCAGTCCAAAGTGGCCCAGCACGGCCAGGTGGGTTAAGGTGCGACTTGTAATCTGAGGATCGCGGGTTCGAATCCCCGTCGCGTCAAACACGCTTGCCCTTTTAGCCGTGGGGGCGTTATAATGTGACGGTCAATTCCACTATTCGTTGGTAAAAGAGTAGCCCAAGAGTTGGCGGTGGGTGGTGATGACTAGCTGCCTTCCCTCTAGTCTTACACTGCTAAATTAGGGACGGCTAGCACAGATAGCCCTCGAGTAGCTTTGCGCGAAATTCAAAAACAAAACAGTCCAATGTGGAAAATTATAATAACAATAATAGAAGGATGACTATTTTCCAAAAGAATTCACATAATCGTTGGATTCAACTGATCGTAGATTCTACTGATTTTACAGAAGATGGAAGGACGTAAATGTTATGTGTTGTGATGAGTGTTGAAATGGTATACAGTTTACAGTTTATGAATCTTCTGATACTAGTTAACTGTGTAAATAATAATTGTACCCAGTCAATGTTGTTTAATTTTAAAACCAAAATATCTATAGAAGTAGTTCTTAAAACATTAACTATATTTTAAATAATGGGCCTATTCCAGAATTCGGTGTATTTCATACGGGCTTTTATTTTAACACCCCATTTTCACATCACCCAAATCAAAATCACATCATGAAATTCACACTTATTAAAGTGTTTGAAAAACGTATGATCGGCGCTTCAGGATTACAACCGTAATCGACAGTTTGGGACTAGGACTAACGCAAGTTCTTTACCAACTAGTCAACTAAGTTTAAAAACTTAACTCCACAATAACTCTACATCAGTCATTTTCAACAATTCAAGCTGCTGCAATGATTTAGAAAGCATTGAATGATCAACTGGATATAAAACATAAACTAAGGTTGACGCAAAAAATATATTGTTATTAATATTGTGTAGTTATGAGGATGTTAGGCTGTGATGTTGTTCCAACTTTCTCGAAATGAACAAAATGAACAAACGCTTATGAATAAAAAGTCTTTAGTTAGTTTAAGTGTTTCATGTGGAAAGTCTTTTTTTATCAAAAATTAAATAGGTTAACCTTCGAATCATCACAAGGTGACAAAAATTAGACCACATTCAAATAAAACATATGAGACAATGGTCAGTCTTTACTGTACAAAAGATGCAAATTTGTTTAATTTTAAAACATAGAACAACATGTATTGAGGTTATACAATCTATTATTTTTCTGAGGTAAAATGTATAAAATGTTTTGAGAGTATATTTTACTGGGATGATAATTTTGAAAAGATACATATGGTTAAACTGTAATTATTCTAAGTGTGTCCAACGCATTAATGAGAAGAGCTAGCCACATCGAGACAACTACAGTTAAGCATGACTGGAAGAGCAGCTGTCTCCTGGTAATTACTGGCAGAAAGATATATCACAAAATCTATATAGCTTCATGTTTTGGCCTTATAAAAAGCTGTAACATAAAACGACTTTCTACATCACGCGATAGATGAACAAGTGATATGGATACACCCGTGAAGGATGAAACCAAGTGACTGACAAGACGGTACAAATGTTGTTGATCACCACCACAAGCATTAACCAGGTACGCCTTCTTCCTCCCCCTGGTGGTGCAAGGTACGCTGTGTCACAGAAGTTCAATCACAAATACAGATACAGAAATTTATCGAGTAGCACTAACTGGAACACAGAATGTCCGAGCAAATATTCATGTAACTTTATACTTTCTTAAATATTCGTGTCGGTTTAACACTCAGTTAAACTTCACTAACTATCATGCCTACGTTCCACTGTCAGAGGATACCGGAGGGGGGGGGGTCCTCCCAAACGTCTCCGGTGGAATTCGGGTTGGATTCCCCGTGTAGAACACATCATATAGCACAACGTGGTTTTGCTCACAACAAACAAACATAAGTTCTCCAGAACGTTCGTTAAGTAGTAAGGAATAGTAAACATTTTATTTCTGCTATTCGTCTTCTATCATTAATTTAATGTTTGCTGGAATCTAATTAGTTACCGAATAGCGCCTGTTCTGTTCTCAAGTATACCATAAATGAAAATAGTGTAAGCTAACTGAACATAATTTAGGCCCTCCATTATACTCGAGTGATATTCTGGGCGCGTTTCAAACTTCCTTTGACTAGACGCTATAGAAAAGGACACACTCGAAACACCACGAGTCCGTCTGTCGAGTGTGGACCAAAACCAACCCTAGAACTATGGGAAAAGTTAACTTAAAGTACATACTTATATAAATATCAAGCCACAAGTTGAAAGGGTGTAGAACCAGCCACTAAAATAATTTTTAGAAATTACACTGTGTAACAAACTTGTTCTTGTTCCTGGGCAGAAAGTGTTTTACTTGTTCTTGTTCCTGGGCAGAAAGTGTTTTACTTGTTCTTGTTCCTGGGCACAAAGTGTTATTTCCAAATTGCTTAAGCCTAAAGTAAATGGAGAAAAAAAAACATTTTTTATCTTCAAACTTTGATTTGTTGAACTGGGACCGTATAACGAAAACATGATGAGAGACTATATTTGTGGGCTGATACGTGAAAGTTATTTACATTACAGTCGTAAATCTCGAAAAACTACTCACTTCTAAACGTTTTTGTATAGTTTTAGTATAAATACATGTAACTCTTGATTCATATGTTGTTTTATTCAGACCTTGTCTAAGTGAAAATGAGCAAATTTTCCCGTTTTTACATAGAAAATAGGTTAATTTCTAAATTTCATTATCCGGGTCACAAAAGCAAAGTTTAAAGGGAATAATGGTCATTTTCTGTACTTTTACAACATAAGCAATTAAGAAATAACACGTACTATCCAGGAACAAAATTTCATAATTTTTCATAATTTTCTTTTACACAGGCTCAGATCAAAATTCCAATAACGCCGTGTTGTCTTTTTGTACTATTTTTTTTCTATATGGTTTCTTTATATATACTAAATATTAACTGTAAAAATGCACTTTTGAAAGATATTTTTAAATTTTCGTCATTCTACTTTTAAGTAAGTGTATTCACAAATGAATGTTTTTACTTGTTTTAAACATTTAACAAATAATGAATATTTTGTAATTCTAAAATTCGCTCCCAGATTGCTGAAACGATAGTCCGACGGAGCAAAACAGTTTGTATGTTTGAAGTTAAGCACAAACCTACACAATGGATTTTCCGTTTTCTGCCTGCCTATCACGAACATCGAAGCCCGATTTATAGCGTTGTAAGTCCGCAGACATGAAGCGCTCTGTGCCACTTATGTCGAGCGGAATGGCCACCTTCTCATTCGACTTTTGACTATACCTGAAATGTTTCATAAAGTAAATATATTTATAATTGCTATACATGTTGCTTGTAACTAGAAAGTTCTATGATTGCGATGTTCGAGCCCTAGTCGTCAGTTTAGTCGTACAATCAAATAAATCAGTTAGGTTTGTAATGTTTCATACGAGTCCTGCATTAATTTTAAACACACGTCTAATAAAAGTAACACACCTAAATAAAGTACATAATTAAGACTATTGCGTGTCCTTCGGTGTGCTAAGTGTCATAAGAACGATGGACAGGATCGCCTGCTCTTCATGTAAACTCAGAACCAACAAGAGACAGCTTACCGTTGCCCAAGTATAAGAATTGTGTGGAAGCTGCGAAAATACACGACTTAATGTGCATAATTTTTTTATAAATAATTTTTATTGGTTTGGAATCCCCCAATCCTCTATTTCATTAGTTATGATGTGTTGAATGCTAGTTTTACTGTGACCGTTTCGATATATATGTACGAAAAATAATATCAAGTTTTCTGGAAAAAAACAGCAACAAAAAAATCGCTCACGAAACTCAAAATGTCCTGCAAAACTACACGTGCGTTTAGTGACTTACTTGGGAAAAAAAAACAACAGAATGTCCTACACTTTAAATTACTTCTTACATGTAACTCATATAGTTTGTTTAAAGTGTGCAGAAATTAGAAAATTTGAACAATACAATGTAAGATATACTTAAAGCCATTACAAAGACTCGTTCTACATAACTCGGTTCCTTCTATTGTCACCATCATTGTTCATAAAACATTTTTTATTAATATGACCAGGCCCGGCATTGCCAGATGGATAAGGCACTCGACTCGTAATCCAAGGATCGCGGGTTCGAATACCCGTCGCACCAAACATGCTCGCTCTTTCAGCTGTGGGAGCGTTATAATATTACGGTCAATACCACTGTTCGTTGGTAAAAGAGTAGCCCAAGAGTTGACGGTGGGTGGTGATGACTAGCTGCCTTCCCTCTAGTCTTACACTACTAAATTAGGTACAGCTAGCGCAGATAGCCTTTGAGTAGCTTTGCCCGATATTCAAACCAAACAAACTTAATATGACCAGCTTTTATAAATTTTATACCATATAATTACCATATCGATACTCTAACCTTACACTTCTTTTATAGCTTCCCAATTTCTTTTCCTCCACTGATACGTCAGTCTCACAGTTCCCTCAGAACAACCGAGTTACGTTAATACCACAAAATAAAAGATAATAATATACAAATACAATTCATCGTGAATTTAAAATGATGTTTGCATAATATCTTTCGTATGATCCCCATGTTTTCAATGACACAAATATCCTTATCACGTTTTATTAAGCTGAGTATATTCTCACAATGTAACCGGTACGTAAACCTAGTCATGTTCCGAAAACGTATTCTATGTGTTTTTATTAAATTAAAAACGACCAAAACGTACAAGAACATTGAAATGGGTTTTTAAGTATATTTAGATTTACAAACAAACTTTGGCTCCTTGGTATTCTGGTTTGGTGATGTATAAACTTTTCTGTTTTTATCACATTTTGCCACATAAAGTGAGATACTGGCTGTAAAAAAAAATTAATTCCTTGTCTACAATTATTTTGGTAATATGTTTGGTTTAATTGTAACTTAATGTTTTTTATTTTTTTATCATTACTTGAGAAATAGAAAAAGAGATAATCTATGCTTGTCAGAATACAAGGCAAAAGTCACCTGGCAATCAGAAGACAAATATATAACATTAAAAGCCTAACACGTTCTTAAGAATTACCGTGAAATCGAACATGAAAGTAGCACCTACAGCGCTACACTTCTTCAACAGTTACGTGGCAATCGGAAATGAAACGGATAGTACCAGTTATTCTCTGTCTATTCCCTTTCCGTAAACTGACTTTCCATAAATTCTCCCTTTCATTCCAAGTTTTTGTTTATTTTTGTGTCATATTTAATCAAAACCTGACGATTATTTCTTGTCATATTTGACACACATGGAACACATTGACATGATACCACGATTTTGAATATTTATACAATTCCACAACTTTAAGATCGTTGTTGCTAAAGTTTTTTTTTAAAACTGAATTTGATCCTTTAAATACGCAAAATTCAATCATGTGTACACGATTTGTGAAGTTAATCGCGCAAACACATTTTGCAAAGTTTTACCGTGAACACAAGTTTCGTAAAGCTCCGTCACGTACACAGTTTTTGTAAAGTTTAATCTCGTGCATAAGTTTCACAAAGTTTCATCATGTATATAAGGCTCGGCATGGCCAGGTGGGTTAAGGCGTTCGATTCGTAATCTAAAGGTCGCGGGTTCGAATCCAAGTCGCACCAAACATGCTCGCCCTTTCAACCGTGGGGGCGTTATAATGTGATGGTCAATCTCACAATTCGTTGGTAAAAGAGTAGCCCAGGAGTTGGCGGTGGGTGGTGATAACTAGCTGACTTCCTTCCCTCTAATCTTACAGTAATAAATTAGGGACGGCAAGCGCAGATAGCCCTCGTGTAGCTTTGCGCGAAATACAGAAACAAACAATCGTGATTATAAGTTTTGTAAAGTTTAATTAAGCACACAAATTATGCAGAACTTAATCACGTGCCCAAGTCTTGTAAAGTGTAATAGCGTGCACAAGTTTTTACAAACAATAACATATCTTTCTTGAATGCAACGTCGCTTTCAGCTTTTCAAAACAATCATTTCTAATAAAGTTTACTTAAAGCAGATCCACTCTCTGTTTAGAATATGCAGTATAAGTGAATGCATTTTTATTTACGACTGTTGTTTCGTCATGTTTCGTTTTCCTTATCCCTAAATCTAGTCTTAAAATACTAAAATAATTTCTGGTAAGATTTCTTTACATTATTAATGTCATGCAAATGTGACATTACGTAATCAATCCGTTTATAAAAGAAAGCCACCTGCTTGCTAATTTATATAATGATTGCAAAGTGTGTCTTTTTTTTTTTTTAGGATACAGAGCACTCTGAACAACAATGAACGATTTTGTTTATAG
Organism: Tachypleus tridentatus; assembly: GCF_004210375.1. Classification (NCBI taxonomy): domain Eukaryota; kingdom Metazoa; phylum Arthropoda; class Merostomata; order Xiphosura; family Limulidae; genus Tachypleus; species Tachypleus tridentatus. The sequence continues at coordinate 37,191,305 of NC_134829.1, forward strand.
AACAGTAACAACAGTAAAATTGGTTGTCACACAACACACCAAAAAACAACTGCTGGTTATATGGTATAAACGATAATTAGAATACAAATGAAACTACTTTATTACATGGCTAATTGATCCTATAACATGTCCTTCCTTCCCGCTTAAGCGTAATATGAGAAACGTAAGTCGTGTTTTCAACTCATTGATGAAATATATATCCTGCTCGAATATTCCGTGACTACAAGCTATGCCGTATAGAAAGTTCAATAACCAAACAAGTACAATGTATGTTATCTATAAACACACAGTACACGGTGAAATGCACGCCAGAGGTGTATGTTATTAGGAAATGAAAAGTCTCTTACAAGCACCAGCACTAGCACATCGAGACGAGAAACATAGCATTGCCTCTTATAATTTTTACTACCATTATTGGCCTGCCACGGCCAAGCGTGTTAAGGCATTCGACTCGTAATCCGAGGGTCGCGGGTTCGAATCCCGGTCGCACCAAACATGCTCGCCCTTTCAGCCGTGGGGGCGTTATAATGTGACAGTCAATCCCACTATTCGTTGGTAAAAGAGTAGCCCAAGAGTTGGCGGTGGGTGGTGATGACTAGCTGCCTTCCCTCTAGTCTTACACTGCTAAATTAGGGGCGGCTAGCGCAGATAGCCCTCGAGCAGCTTTGCGCGAAATTCAAAACAAACAAACAAACTATTACTATTATGAGATATCCGCATTTTATTGAAGTTTCAAAATCAAGAAACAATGCACGCTTAGTTAGTGACCGGAAACAAAAACAAACGAACAAGAACAGCCAAACAGCTTTATGTTTACATATATTATCTTCTAGATAAAAATTCTGTATAGTCAAAGCTGAAGAAAAGTTATTTATAAGATGCGGATTTCTGGTAAATGTCTCGTTTTATGTCCCCACTTCTTACAAAGTTTAAAAACTTAAGGCAGTGAAGATTTTTTATGTTTCATGGGGATAATATCTTTGATTGTTTGTTTTCTAGCGCCAAGACACATAATAAGATATTTGCACTCTTTCTATCACGAGAACCTAACCTTGGTTTTTAGCATTATAAGTCCGCCATCTTATTTTATAGCCACTGAGGAGTAATATTTATGTAAAACTAAAATTCCTAAGAGCTACTTTAAAATCCCCGCCGGGTGCTCTTAGTGCACGTAATAGTTCAATACTATAGAACATTGTACAATAATAGTCATTGCAACAAATATAATAACTATTTATTCCATAAACAAAACACTCTAACACGTGAAAAAAGAAATTATTCCTAAACGTAACTAAAGAGCCATTACGCCACGTCTATATAAAAACGTTTTGGGGAAATAAAAAATTATATACGTCCCGTGTATTTTACAATACTTAACACATAGACATATAAACTAATCTATAGCATCTTACTGCACGAAGAGGCGTAAACTTTATGAAATGAGCCTTACAAATACATGATGTCCCGGTTTCATTTGTAAAATTCTTTCCTAATCTGTCTTGTTAACTTAGAGAGCCCTTGAAAGAGTTTTCAATATCATTTATTAATATTTTTCTCTTTCGCTCAGTGCTTATATCAGAAATATTTAATATTTAAATTTAATTTATCTGTGTTTCATTTTGTCTCTCAATGATTATTTGAGAAACAATTTTCTTCTCTCGCTCTTCAATTTGTATGTTTTTCTCTTTCTGTGTTTACTCCAAGAGCACTTGACAGCTTCCTATTAGCTTTAATAGAGAGATAGTTACTAACTAGACCTCTTAGACGATTCACCGTTCTTTAATGTTGACACACAGCAATGATTTTCTGGCGGTTTTCAGCGCGCGGTGGAAAGCTTAAATTTCAGGATCTTCATAGACTTTAAAGAGCGAAACTGTTAGTTTATCAGCATTCAACACGTTTCAAATATGAGCGTTTTAAACACTATATAAGTTAAGCACGGTTATAAACGAAAATCTCCTCCCTATCATTTCTTGATAGACATTCAGTTTTGTCTCCTTCTCAATTTGGCTTTCGGCCTGGGCTTGGAACGGAGGTTGCTGTTGCTAAACTTGTGGGAAGTATTACAGAAGCTTTGGATTCTGATCTTCATCCAATTGCTGTTTTTCTTGACTTAGCCAAAGCTTTTGATTCTGTTAATCATAAAATATTGTTAAATAAATTATCTTATTATGGTTTTAGAGGCATTGTTTTTGATTGGTTTTTTTTCTTACTTTCACAATAGAAAGCAATCAGTTTGTATCCATAATAATTATAGTGATTGGCTTACAATTAATGTTGGAGTACCACAAGGTTCTGTTCTGGGCCCTTTATTATTTCTCATTTATATAAATGATATTCTTTACCAACAGTTTTTTGGAGATATCCAAGCCTATGCCGATGATATTGCTGTTGTTTATAGTAAGCCAAATCTAATTAATGAAGCCATTATTTCTAGTGATCTTAATAAAATTAAAAATTGGCTTTTCTGTAATGACTTATCCTTAAATATATCTAAATCTTTTCTTCTTCAGTTTAACCTTTATGGTGTCATTCCAGCTTTTCCTTCTATTTTTTATCATTCTAGTGATTGTTATACTTACCCTAATTGTAAGTGTCCCAAATTGACTCAAGTTTCCTCTGTTAAATATTTAGGAATTATTTTAGATCGAAAATTAAATTGGCAATTTCATATTAATTCTTTAGTTAATAAATTAAAATATAGTTCTATGCTAATTTTGAACTTAGTCATTGTGCTCCTTATCATATTTTGTTAAGTGTATATTATGCTCTCTTTCAATCTTTCTTACAATATTGTATTTCAATTTGGGGTGGCACATATAAGACTTTTTTAATTCCTATTCACAAGTTGCAAAAAAGTGTTTTCTCTCTTATTTTTACTCATAGGCTTGATACCGATTTCAGTAAATTTAACTCCCCTCTTTCATATGATAAACTTTATTTATATTTTTTAGCTTTATCTACATTGCATGTTTATTTTAATAGGCCTTTTAAAGTCACTTCATATTTTACACGACTTCAATCTTTTTTTCCAATTAATGTACCCACACCACGTAAAACAGTTACACTTCATCAATATCTTTATTTGGCACCTCGTATTCATAATTTTATTCCTTATAGTATAAGATCTTCTATTAATCGTGTTAATCAAAAGAAATACTTAAAACAATGGATCTTAAATACTGATGATAATATTCTGGGAACTTTATATTGATTTTGTAAGTTTTGATTTTACATTATTATGTGTTTAACCATCACAGGACGAGTTAACTCTTTGTTGATGGTTTTATATTGATATTTGATTTTTTGTGTCTAATTTATTGCTTAATAAATTTATTATTATTATTATTATTAAAGTTCAAGAAAAAAATGAAACGACACTGAAATCATAAAGCTCAACCTGTTAAAAAAACAGCTGACGATATATGAGAGATTCAAAGATGAAAGAAGTCAAAACGTTTGATTTTAAATGACAGTTCAATTATACCTCAGGGTTGGTTGAGAAAACTTGTGTGTTTTTTCGTATAGCAAAGCCACAAAGGGCTGTCTGCTCAGCCCACCGAGGGGAATCGAACCCCTGATTTTAGCGTTGTAAATCCGGAGACTTACCGCTGTACTAGCGGGGGGCTCGAAACAACAAACAAGCTTTTGTTCATTTAACTAAAATTACTTGATGACTCCGAAGAACTAGATACGCGAATCTTTATCAATACAATAAAAATATATGTGATTAAACTTGTGTTAGAACGCTATGAAGATAAAGAAACTGACAATCACTGAAGTAACTAGTAGGACCTACTATGTTCTAGTCATCAGCTTGCTCTAAGTGTAAATTCGAAGATTCAAGTTTTACATACATTTATGCAAAAGTTCTCTTCACAATTTGGGTTAATGCATGCCTCATAAGAATGACAATGAAATCTTACAATCTGATCAGATACAAATTGCCGAAGAGATGACGACGGGTGCTGTTGACTTGTTACCTTTCATCTAATTTATCAGCTGAAATTAGGGACAGGTAGGTCCTGATTAGCTTAACGTGAAACTTTGGAATAAATATATCTGTTCAGCGAGAAGGTTATAATTTGGTAAACTTAATATTATCTATAAAGAAGACGTTAGTAGAATAAAGATACGAAACGTTTAAACTCTTGGACCGAAGCAAAATACTAGGGGTAATATAACTTATTTTATTGTAAAAGAGATAATAGAAAAAAAAAACTAAATAACTACAACTCACTTCTTAAGATTGTAAGAAAACTATGTTAGCCAGTTTGACATAGTTATTTCACACAAACGTGCACACGCACACACACACACACACACATATATATAGTGAATTTATCTTATTATATGACGGTGAATTTTAAACCAGGTTCATGCTGCTTTCCAGTTGTAGTTTAGTAAACAAAAGTGATTTAATAGAAGACATCTTACTACAAAGTAAATACATTACCTAATTAAGCTAATTAACAGTTATATAAAGTCTAGATCAGTAAAGAAAAAATAAATATTTTGTTTATTTCTAGAGACTTATAATCATGATTTCATTAATACGTTTCAATACGATCACAAAGAAAGAACATTGGTCTTTTAAAGGCGTTTTTGTTATGTAATTGGTGCTTTTAAAGACGTTTTTGTTATCTAATTGGCTGCTTTTAAAGGCGTTTTTATTATCTAATTGGCTGCAGATTTAAATCTTAGAAGGAGGCAAAAACTTTGATCTGTGATTATATTTAAAACAGCGGATTATAGGATTTATTTATAGGCATCAAAAGTGGAGAGGTATTTTTTAACTAAACGTATGGCATCTGAAATGAAGTTGCTTTCTTATCATTACTTGTGTTAAATATCACGTGGGCTTGGAAGTGCTGATGAAAGAAACTCACATCGTACCTTCTATAATACCAACAATAAACTCACACGAAAGAAATTCACGTCTTACCTGCGATTGTCAGGGCCTTTTCTGATACCGACTTTTCACGTTCAGGTCCGCGGCGGGCCATGATAGCAGCGATAGAAAAGTCGGTTGACCTCCCTGTAGACGTAGATCTGGGCTCGTTGACAGAACATGAGTTCGGTGATTTCTGCATTCTGTTGGTACTGAGAGGTTTGAATTTCTTGAACACTGTTACTAAGGGTAAAAGATAACGTTACAAAGGTAAGACTACATTGTATTTATTGGCAATAAACATTCAACAATATGTACTTTCTATTCTCTTGTTTCCCTGTTGTTACTGTTTTTCTCTTCTTCTTTTTTACTTGGTTGATAAAAATTCGGAACCAGGACAATCCAATAACATCCGAAAGCTAGACTGAATGGTCCGTCCAAACTTTTAAAGTTTGACATCGGAATATTCTACTCCTAGCAGCAAAATTGGATGCCAAAGGTGTTTCCTTTTAATACTTTCTGTTTCACTTTCAACAGACTGATCTTGTGGGTTTACTTGGACATTCGATTCCTCTTTTCTTACTTCACTTCAAACATTTTGCCGTTGAAATTCTAAACTCGTGTTAAAAACACAATCCTTTTAGCTCACAAAAACTAGTTCAACGAAATTATGGAGAGTACAATAACTAAGAAACGTGATCAAAACTAATTTTTCATAACCTCGAGACTTCCTCGGACTCATTCAGAACGAAAAGTTCAATAAGTAAGAGTTTGGTTTTTTTTACACTGTATTATCCAGAGCCACGATCAATAGAAGCTAGTCATTGACGTTGTTGCTTTGGCAAAAGTTCTGCCGCTAAGTTATGGTTTTGTTCGGCTTCTCCTCACCAAGGCAACGCCGTCATGCAAAAACCAGTCGGTATAGCTAGCTGGTAGAGAGGGCGCTTTCATCTGCCGTCGCGTGTAGCGAACCTCCTCACGCCTGCAGGGAATAATACTTCCCGTGCTAGCCAGGCGGAGCAATTGCTGTCAAGTAAGGGGCGGGACTTTAAGCTATTGAAATGGTATGTGTGACGAATTACTGAGAGACACATAAGCGTTTGGAGGGCTGTTCTTGGAGAATGCCTTTCACACCAAAAGTGCAACATGAAGGCACACTGTTCATCATAGAATTGACGATTGTTTGTGGTGTCGGGAAAGGTACGTATACAGAGTCCAAACAAAATTAAATATAGCAGTTCACCTCACCCGCCCGAAAGAGGGCGCCACGTACTTAAGTACTTCCTATTTTTTTCTGTTCTGGTATCCAGTGTTTGATTACCATTATAAAGAACTTTAAAAACAAACAGAAAAAACCAACAGCGATTGAATATATAATTAACTTAACATACATAAAAAGATAGAATAAAAATCTCATGTTATAATTCTTTATTTCAGCTCAACGATATTTTTAGACCAATTACACGAATAATTTCAAGCACAAGACAAAGAGCATTGAAAAGTAGACACACATATATGCATACGTATTAACTTACTTTGCGTTGTTGTAAGAATCAATTTATTTATATGATGGCATTTTATTCGATAGTATTAATTAAACAGCGTCTACCAGCTCTTGTTTACCTATATTTATGTATAACCGATGTTTGATTCATCGCGTTGAACAGAGCGCAGATAGCCCAATCTGTGATGTATCTTTACACTAAAATAAACAGTTGTTTGGGGTTGTTTTAAATTTCGGGCATAGCTACACAAAGGCTATCTCCACGAGCAGTCCCGAATTAAGCAGTAAAAAAAAGTAGAGGGAAAGGCGCTAGTCGTCGCCACCCGTCGTCACCTCTTAGACTGCTTTTTTACCAACGAATACTGTAATTGACTTTCACATTATAACGTCTCCACGGCTAAAAAGGCAAAAGTATTTGGTGAGATGGGTATTTGAAGCCGCAGATTGCGAGTAACATTCCCTAAACACCTGGAATCAATATGGAATCAGTAGCATCTTCGTGGTTAAGCGGTGTGAACTGTTTCTCAGGAAGAGAATGCGTTTCTAATATCAATAAGCAGTTTTATTTGGTTATAATAGACGGACGTGTAACAACCTTCACTCTTTGGTTACTTATAAGAACAACTGTTTGCAAAAATTTGATGGTCTATGCTTCATGTTCGTTGTGTGAAATTTAATCTAGAACCCAATATTTCAAAAGATGCTAATTTGTAAAGGTTTAGGAGTCACGGTCAAATGAAAAAATTCGTAGTCATGACGACGTAACTGACTCTGGTATTCTAGTAAAAACGGATGATTTTTAATTACCTATCAAACATTATTTCAATATTAGTGTTTGAAGAATTTTCTGTTGGTTTTTTGTTTGTTATTACAATACAACAATTAATTATAAATAAAACGTGTGAGTGGAAGTGAATCAACAACTCAAATCCATATCATCATACGGCAATCATCATGATTTAACCTGAATAATTTAAAATGAAAAGGACAGCCAACTATGATCGTTTCCAATCAAAGTTTGGACTAATACCTGGAGTGCAAGTAATTCAGTATCTTGTATTTAAGATTTTAATCCATTTCTAGTGAGCAACATTACTTCGTGTAATAGTTACGAAATCTTTAGTAATTCAAAGCTAAGCTTGAGGACTTATAACGCAAGAAATTTGGGCTCGATTTTTTCAAGAGGCACAGCGCAGATATTCCATTATTTAGTCTCGCGCTTAAAAGAATAACCTATGGTAACTTTTGGTACTGTTTTAGCTAACCTACTGTTATATAGCAATATAAAGTTAAAACAGTATAGCATATAAACATTAACAATATTATTGTTTTAGTTAACCTGCTGTTAAAGTAAAATGTGATATAAAATAGAAATTATTGTAATGAACAATATAAATATAATAGAGTTTCCTTTTCTATTATAACCTTTATAGATAATAGAATAAATCAGTTTGTTTACAATACCTGTTTCTTTTCTCAGGGATTACGAAACGAAGATGATTAATGTGACAATTATTGAAAAAGATGGCAAATATTTCAACATCTTCTTGATTAAAAGTTTATATAGTAAAAACCCAACGTCCTTCATTTGATAAACGATGTATCTTAATGTTGATTTAGAGCACAAACCAAGTTTAAGTTAATAAAATATTCAATTTACACATCACTCAATGCTTATTCCTAGAGTGATAGAAGTAATCATTCTCACTGGTAACCAGTTCCCCACCCCCGGTAAGTTTATAAACATATGACGTGAAAGTTAGGATTCGATACCCGTGGTGGACACACAACAGATAGCTTATTAACAACAAAGAAACATAAGTACATTATTGTTTTAAGTAATATGATACCAGATATGTATGATGGTTTCAGTTTGGAAACACTGTAGTTCTTGTTTTTATTTAAGGCAAACATTTCACGATACTTCGTATCATACCTTTCGCAAGCAGGGACAGTTTCCGATACAGTGTTAAATTGGTTCGTGATCGGACTGTATCGAAACACGTAACTCAGTTGAGTCAGTTTTAAAAGCGAAGTCAGAATACCGAAGGTGAGATATGTGAAGGAAGCCGTGGACTTGGTCACAAGTATAGGTTAAACTCAATGTGTTGAATGGCATGTAATTCACATATTGAGGTATACAAAGTTCTCCTATTAAAAGACGGGTAACAGTCTCAAATGTCTGTCTTGCAAAAGTATCTATAAATATTGAGTCATTTTTCACCCGTGGTCTCGCGATATGTGCAACGATCTGGGTGGGCCAGAGCTTTCTGGAGAAGAGCAAGCTCAGCCCTTAAAAACAAGTTATGACACAGCAGGGTTAACGAAGGATGAAGCAGAGCCTGCTAGACTCTCACAGGGGTTCAAAGCCTGGTCCCAGTCCGAGTGTTGCACTTGGTATAAGATACGGTTCAGGCTCTGACAGATTGGCCTCTTCGCTTAAGGGTATTAATTAGGGCTTATTGTTAGTGGCTGCAGTATCTGACAGTCAAGCTACCATACAGAGAACAAGAGAAAAAAAATAATTCTTTCTCTCAACCCTTCTGTAGGTTTTTCGTTGCTGGAAGCATTTGGATAGATGTTTACTTAACAAAAGCTAGTCTTCACACATAAACCAGTCTCACTCAGTGGGGAACGTCCATGGAGGAGTGGGAAGAAAAGGGAGAACACCTCCCCCAGTACTGCATAGAAAAGATTTGAGGTAAACCTGACAAACGTTGGTGTCCTCGGGCCTTTCTGACGCAGCAACTATTATATGTACACAATTTTAGGGTGAATAGGCCTAGTCCTCTTTATAAGTGACATTTATGCATTTCAATACAGAGGCACATACTGACCCAGTCTGGTTTCAACTTCAGTTCCCTACACTACTAGCTACATTACTTGTGACGTCTTGTACCCTGACGGACGTCTTTTGCAGTTATGCTCGATAAATAACTTCATTGAATACGCACCTGAAAGAAGGTTTTAAACTTGACAACAAATGTTAAATATTTTTGACAGTTTGTTATATCTTAGTGACAATGGAACAGAAAAATTAATGTTGATATTTTTAAATACCAAAGTTACAAAAAATATAACACATTCTGTTGGTTAAATAGATGATAACAACCCAGTTAATGCACTCGTGTGCGATTTACTACAACTGTTTTATAATACATAAAATGAACACTGAAAGTTTAACGTTTACTCTTCACTGGGTGGTTCATTTGAAACATGAAAAGGTTATTTAAATCTGATTATTTTATTTGTTCTATGTTTAAGTTGCTATAATACATCACATGTTCGTGCATTAAATATGTTCTTATGTACTTAATCAATAACCAACAAAAAATTTTTTTTAATTAACAACAAATTACGTTATTTTGCACTCAAGCAATGAAATACTTGCATAGAACATACTGTGAAGAGTTATATTGAAACGATTCATTAGAGGGCAGACATCTAATTAACATTACTCACTGCCAACTCCTGCGACACTCTCTCCTAAGAAAATAGTAGAGTATTAAGTTCCAGAAGCAACTGTGAGATATAAACATTCCAATTTGTTTTGTCAGTTTCATTGGAAGTTAGGAGCCAAGTCAACACCTGATCAGTTTACAAAGTCCTAGCGGTACGACTTCACTGACTAGTCAGCATCATCCGTGTTTGTGTGCATTAAAGAAATCGTTTCGACACTGTCAATATGTAAAAAAAAACATGAGTAAATCACCAGTGACGTTGGGTCTATCTATATATAGATTTGTTTTCTTTTGGAAGCGAATCAACACGGGATAAAATACACCTGTTTTTCAACCGCATTAACTTACAGTTGTTTTTCAGACAAGCTAATTTTACGCGTCAGAATAGTATCTGAGAAATAAACAACCATACTAGCAAGACTGAGTATACATAATATGGCCGTTCTCTAGAAAGCACATAATAACTATGGTATATATAAATACATACAGAACGCGAAGAGGACACTAAATAAGCAACAGCACATGAACAAAAACGGACACTTTTCAGGTATCGTGGGGTATTACGTTTTTTTTTTTTAAATCGGCGGGTTATAAGAGATTATGGGGACTGTGGGTTATCTGTGATATATCTTAGGTAAACATCCACAAGAAGCAAAAAAATTCTTTTAAATTCATTTACAGTAGATCTTATATACAATTTTAGAGTGTGAAACTAATTGTTTGTTTGTTTGTTTTGGAATTTCGCACAAAGCTACTCGAGGGCTATCTGTGCTAGCCGTCCCTAATTTAGCAGTGTAAGACTAGAGGGAAGGCAGCTAGTTATCACCACCCACCGCCAACTCTTGGGCTACTCTTTTACCAACGAATAGTGGGATTGACCGTCACATTATACACCCCCACGGCTGGGAGGGCGAGCATGTTTAGCGCGACGGGGGCGCGAACCCGCGACCCTCGGATTACGAGTCGTCCGCCTTACGCGCTAGGCCATGCCGGGCCGTGTGAAACTAAACAGTGGATGTTTACTTATTAATAATTAATAGCATATTACGATATTTTTTAAAATTTACTATAAAATCCAACGAAACTTGTATTCCATTGAATTTAAACCTGAAATCATTTAAAAAGAAATTCCAATAACCCATAGCCACACATACATATATATATTTCATGGTGAGGACGGCTTCTTTAACCTTCAAATTATTCACTTGTGAATGGGCTGGGGGTGTCCTAGTGCTTTATAATTCGGTTGGTGTTTACGCAAAGCAGCACTCCGCTCCGTGAGGTCATAAGTTCGTCACGAGAGTGAGGGTTAAATCCTATTACTCTCTCACAAAAGAGTGGCGCAAGAGTTGGCGGTGGGTGATGTTAACTCGATGTCTGCCCTCTAATGATCCATTTCAACGTTATGGACGACTGACAAGAAGAGACCTTGTGTAAGTTTGCGCGAATTTTCGAAGCGAGCAGTCATATCTTTCATTATCAGTAGTGACCACATATTGCATCATCTTGATTAATGTTATTATTTTTCTACATGTGACTCAATACTGACCCCGTATTGCTGTTGTTGTTTTGAATTAAGCGCAAAGCTACACAATGGGCTCTCTGTGCTCTGCCCACCACGGATATCGAAACCCGGTTTTTAGCATTGTAAGTCCGCAGACATATCGCTGAGCCACTGGGGGGCACCTCGTATTGCATCATATTGATTAATGTTATTATATTTCTACATGTAACTCAGTAGTGACCCCGTATTGCATCATATTAATTAATGTTATTATAATTATACATGTGACAGCATAAAAAGAGTTATGATAAAAATTGGATTAAATTACCTATTTTCTATGTAGGACACATACAAAACCCCAACAGTAATTAGTGGGATTAATTTGCAATACTTGTTTCACGCCGCCCGCTAGTGCAGCGGTAAGTTTACGGATTTACAACGCTAAAATCAGGGGTTCGATTCCTCTCGGTGGGCTCAGCAAAAAGGCCCGGCATGGACAGGTGGGTTAAGTCGTTCGACTCAGATTTCCGAGGGTCACGGGTTCAAATCCCCGTCGCACCAAACATGCTCGCCATATCATCCATGGGACGTTATAATGTTACCGTCAATCCCACTATCCGTTGGTAAAAGAGTAGCCCACTAGTTGGTGATGGGTGGTGATGACTAGCTGCCTTCCCCCTAGTCTTACACTGCTAAATTAGGGACGGCTAGCACAGATAGCCCTCGAGTAGCTTTGCGCGAAATTCAAAACAAACAAACAAATTTTCATAAAAAGTTGAGCTTTAAAAGATAAATGTAATAAAATTAGTTAGCCGTATTTTTAAACTATATCAAATTAAACCAGTTGTGGGAGGTTGTAATAAACCTAAAAACGCGAAATACAAAAAGATATTTTATCTTCGAGAGAAGTGACTTTCAAGTAGACGAAAAAAATTTAAAAAACCTCAGAATGTGAAGGTAAGTTTTTCGTTTTTTGTATGATAAATAACTGATCAAACCAAATATAGGCCATTTAAATTATGTTCCATATGAACATATATATACAAATATAAATACACATAACTTAACATTGAATTATATTTTGTGTATGTGAACGTGAATTTTATTCTAAAACATTATAATAATATTAAACGTTTTACGTTTTCAACAACCAAGGTTTAAAAGTTACTGGTATGTCAATTTTTTGGATCTGGGCCACAATATTTTGACATTGGTGTATGAAACACACTATTACCAAAGGCCAAAAATTCAAGTCATTTTTACCTAAATTGTTGAAAACAAGTTAGCCATAGATTACGAATATTATAAATGCTTACTTTGGATATATATTTGAGATCAACTGCATGGTACTTTTTACCATTTAGACAAGCATCAAATAATTTTGGAAAATATTTATTTCCTTGCATAAAATAATAAATTTGAACTACACTAACGAAAAGAATAAAAATCAATTTAAACGTACAAATTTTAGTATTAAAACTTGAAGACAATAAAACAAGAACAAACCAACTAGAACGATGAAAACAAACTTAAAGCACAATAATACACTACTGTCCTCTAGTGGCTAAATGAGAAGTCACAGTTTCGATACCCATGGAATGGAGAGCACAGATGACCCATTTAAAAGCTTTGTACTTAACAACAAACAAACAGAATATTATTAATAAAATATAACAAACATAAAACTGTTTTTAGAAAACGAGAAGAAGAAACTGGTTTTTGATGTCTGTCGTTACGTTTGATTTATTGCATTATAACGACACTACTCTTAATACATTTGTTTATCTTGACTACTGATTTTCAGTTCCTGCTATGATACAAGTCTTGTCAGATATCAATGGATATTCCGATAAAAACACTGAAATCGCACTGTATTAATTGCTGCGAATGAACGTTTAATGAAATTAACATTTGTAATAAATTCTGAATAGGGCAGTAATACTGTAAAACTGAAAACGATGTGATTCCATACAATTATGTACTTTAGAACCATTCGAGCAAACTTGAAGCAAAAACTTTATAGTTAAGTTGTTTTATTGAATTTATAATAGGTGTATTGAATGATAACTGTTGACACCATCAGTCCAGTTTATATGTGATGCACCAGCATTTTGTTCTGAAAATGTTTCCTAAATATGCCTTTTGTTAAAATTAGTGTACACCTCTACGTACTGAAGGTTTGAAACTGGTTAGAAAATGGTTGAGTAGAAACTCACGAGGCCTGCCAATGCCAGGCTAAATTTTTCAGAGTATCCTTTTAATTGAAAAAGAACATGCATGACATTTGAAGATATAAGAAGCGACCTCTATAATCCATTGAAAGATCTTCAGTTATGAATGAAATATATATATATATATGTATCAAAATCTTCCTCTCAAATTAAAATTAAAATTCTCAGTACAGCCTGCTATGTGACGGTTTAGGCCCACTGATTTATACCACAAGTAAATTTGATGATACGTCTACGGAATCAGTTATTTCTTACAAACAGCCTGCTAGTATTACAGCTGAAGAAGATATCTTTGTTGATAAGGATGTTCCTAGGTCATCTGTATTTGTTTTGTTTTCACTGTAAGTCATGCAATGTACTTCAGTTGTTTCAGTTTGTTGGTGACTAAGTTTGTTTGTTTTTAAATTTCACGCGAAGCTACACGAGGGCTATCTGCGCTAGCCATCCCTAATTTAGCAGTATAAGACTAGAGGTAAGACAGCTAGTCATCACTACCCACCGTCAACTCTTGGGCTACTTTTTTACCAACGAATACTGGGATTGATCGTAACATTATAACGCCCCCACGGCTGAAAGAGCGATCACGTTTGGTGCGATCGGTTAGTGAATAACCTATAACGTTTAGAATTTGAAGAAGATACTCGGAATTACCTACACAGTACAGACTGTCATAATTTTTAGAAATATCCACTGCTAGCTTCAGTCTCTAAATTATATTCTCACATCGAAGAATGTTAGCACGTGTTCTGCAGAACTATCCTTTACAAAAACTACCAGAAAAGTAGTTATGAAACATAAAATTATCTGCTGCCGTGAAGTGTGAAATTAAAGAGTATGTGATTCAGACAAAACCAACCAATAGGATGTATTAGAAGTAAAGCGTCCGTCAGTGAAGTATGTGTCAGAACGCTCATTTCTGTAGGGACATTCGGGCAAGCAGAACGACAAGAATAATTTAAAAACTGAAACATAAGTATAAATATTTTTATCGAATTACGGGACATATTCTGGGCACACTGGTGTCACTTGTTCTGTAAGTTAAAGAATATTTGCATACAGAGATTCTTAAATAAAGACTTTAAGGAAAAGCTAGTAACATTTTTCTTCTTATATTTTACTACTAACTTACTGAACCAAAAAAAAAACAACAATACATTTTTGTAGAAGTTGACAAATCATTAAATACTTTTACATCATCCATCTTTAACATTCGATAGATGATAAATATTGGTGTATTGCTTTGATTTTTTAAATAAAAATGTACTTTAAACTAGCAAATCTCAATGGTTATCATTCACAAATTAGTTGATGAAAAACAAAATAGTATGTGATTTCATTCAGTATTGAAACGATTGGCCAATCCAAATTTCACTCCTATCTAACGTTTTCTTGTCTTTATTTATTCGTTCTTTTAGGGCTAAGTAACATTGGACTATTGGTTGTATGCTTCGCGGATAATCGAACATCAAATTTTGGAGGGCATTTTATTGTAATCTTCTGTTTTGGAGTGAGTAGAACACAACTCATGTAGATTTTAAGACCCACAACAATAAATTAATAACACATTGTAAAACATTGTACAGTAACCCACAGCTTAGAAACCAGGCTGTCAATTTCTGTAACAATAATGTTTGACTTTAAGGGTTATCTCTTACTTCGTTTGTCGCTGTTTGTGAATATATAAAAAAACCATGCATTCATTGTAAGGATGACAAATCAGAACTGAGTTGTTGGTGATTCATGTTTTTTAACTAGTAAGTTAAGACGATAATGCATGAATAATGCGCGTGTTCAGCTGACCTACAGGTTAATTTTCAAGTTGTCTATAGATGCATTATAATCCCAGTACAGTAAGCCTAAATTCACAAAACTTCATTCACATTTGGCATTGTCTGTTGTAGTTAAGCACAATGTGCTATATGTGTTGGTGCTCACGACGGGTATCGAAACCCGGTTTCTATATTATTGATGCTACCCAGTTATTATGTGAAAAGATTATTGTTTTTTTCAATGCTTTTGCAACTTAAATGAAACGAGAAACATACATTCCAATGGTAATAAGAGAAAAAGTTGGGTATATTCTATATATGTAATAGAAGATTAATAAATTACAAGAGCTATTTTTTATAACAAAACTAACTTCGTAAAATGTCAAATTTATTCCTAAAAACACATGTCTAAATTCAGAGAATTTTTGTTTCAATGCACTACAGTTTTCTTTTAATCTATAGGCCTAACTTAGAAATTCTGTAGTGCAGGCATAGTGAGCAAATCTATTGTTAGGGCTTGCATTACTTCAATATTTCTAACTTGCTTAACAATACAATATCAACAACCTACCTAAAACCTTTTCTTTTATCAGGACCAATACAAATTATCCATTTTTTAACTTCAAGGTTTTTCTTTGGAAGCTCGTGAAAGTGAAGATTTTTAATTCTCGTTTCATCCGTGTGACGTCTATCGTTATTAGAATAACGTGCGCCATTTTTACTAGTATTTTCATCTTTAGCCTCGTTTTCATTTTATCATGGCGGATTTCTGATTAGAGTAAATTGCTGTGTTATTGATTACAGTTTATTTGTGTTAACTAGTATATTATCAGGACCAACAAAGTCCAGATCCACAACTAATATGGTACATAAAAAGCATGAGCGTGAGAATGTAACAAAATAAAATTCATGTTCACTCCAACCGTGTTAATTTCTTTGTTTGTTTTTGAATTTCGCGCAAAGCTACACGAGGGCTATCTGCGCTAGCTGGCCCTAATTTAGCAGAGTGAGACTAGAGGGACGGTAGTTAGTCATTACTACTCACCGCTAACTCTTGGGATACTCTTTTACCAACGAATAATGGGATCGAGCGTCATATTATAACGTCCTTACGGCTAAAAGGGCTAACATGTTTAGCGTGACGGGGATCCGAACCCACGACCCTCGGATTACGAGTCGAGTGCCTTAACCTACTGGCCATGTCGGGTCAAAACGTGTTAATATGGCTTAATAGCTACAATTTTGAATGTCATAATGTTGTTATTTTTGGAAAAAGAAACCATAAAAGAAGCTTCGAATCACTGAAATATTGTTTTGTCTCTAAGAAAAGTTTGAATACGATTTTGAAATTGCAAACAGAAAAAAACAAACAAGAAATAAAATAAACCTTACGTAATAAATAGACTTCAAACTTATAACAAATTTTATATAGTTTGCGTTTATCACGACTACTTTATTACTGTAATAAAAGAAATGTACATTAGAACCAACCAGTATTCGCAGAAGTGTCCAGTTCTTCTATAAAATATAATTAGTTTCCCTCGTGAGCCACCGGTTACTTTACATCCTCGGAACGTAAAAAATACGGGCTTCGATTTTGCCTTGTATAACTTTGCTATTCCATAAAACAAACTATAAAACGGATACAGATAGGAGGCGCTCACCACATTATAAGTAGGAAGAATCTAATACCCTTGTTTCATTATTAACTTCCAGATCCTAGGTATTGTGATAATGTCGAAAACATATGTATGTTGTGTATATTAATACATTAGTCTCTCACAGCTGTTTAACTTGCGTTCATAAGTGGTTAGAAAACAACATGATATTCCTACTGTAAGATCTTTCTTTCCAGAGCGTTCTCTGATCCACGACTTTTAACGCACGAGAAACATCTATGAAAATGTGTTATTTTTTAATAGTACATTACACTTCTTAGAATTTAATTTTAAATGTATGGTTTTCAATAGTACAGTAAAGTATATAACAAATGGATACTCTTTTCTTATCAGATTTCTGTTTTGTAGCAAACAACAGAGCTCGAAACACGTTACGCATGAAAAAATAACACACGAAAAGACACGTGAGAAGGAAAAATGAGTGGTTTTCTCAAATGCACGCGGACGTAGACGTAATTAAATGTTGGGACTAAACCTGGTTTCGATGGCCAACGGTTAAGATTAGAATTCGACCACTTTGTTCGAACAGTTTTAAACTGTGTAATTACCGTCTTCACAAGGATGAAGTATTACTCTGGGGGAGGGGAGGGAATTTTGAAGCTTTCTTAATGAAGACCCGCCGCGTCGTTTTTGAGGAGCCAGGTAAGACTATTCGTGCTTGGTGTTAGTTGCACGTATTTTCAAAGTAAAGTTATCATTCCGTTTCACACTAATGAAACCATAATGAGCTAGGTAAGACTATTCGTGCTTGGTGTTAGTTGTACGTATTTTCAAAGTAAAGTTATCATTCCATTGCACACTAAGGAAGTCCGTGATGAGCTAGGTAAGACTATTCGTGTTTGGTGTTAGTTGCACGTATTTTCAAAGTAAAGTTATCATTCCGTTGCACACTAAGGAAGTCCGTGATGAGCTAGGTAAGACTATTCGTGCTTGGTGTCAGTTGCACGTATTTTCAAAGTAAAGTTATCATTCCGTTGCACACTAATGAAGTCCATGATGAGCTAGGTAAGACTATTCGTGCTTGGTGTTAGTTGCACGTATTTTCAAATTAAAGTTATCATTCCGTTGCACACTAAGGAAGTCCGTGATGTTTAGGATTTGGCAATAAAGGGATCCAGTTGAGTTCAAGGAAATCGTTAAAGACACAGAGATCCCTTGTTTTAGTGGCAATTTATATGAAATTGTTTCACACAAAGATACCGTGCACGCATCCCAATGATTATAAAATATTCTTCCCAGTGGCTGTTTTGCACCACCCCAAGGGTTCATAATCGCCCTCTTTGTTTTAGTTCTGTCGTCCGCAACTTCCACGTACATGGTTAACACATTGTTATACATTCCTCTCTGTCTTTACTAATAAGTTCTTGGAATGCATTTTTTTTTCTTTCTTTATGACGAGCTGAGAAAAAGAACCGTAAGGACGAAATTTGCCTTGGAAATGAAACGACGAATTACAATGCTGCATTTTGTTCTTATACTCAAAATATCGAAACACTGTAATCACAGGTCTGCGCTTTGTTTCGATCGTACAGCAGTACATGCTTGTCCATGGTGCCAGAGAAGTCAAAAGGACTTTTTGTATGTTCCAAAATTTAGATAGTATTTGTTCTGGACTTATTACTTTTTAACACTACATGCTGTCAATAGTCTATAAATTAATTCCCATACGCCACAGTGACAAGCTGTTATGAAAACTTACGTATGAAATATTATGATAACTTACGCGTGGAATATTATGATAACTTACGCATGAAATATTATGATAACTTACGCATGGAATATTATGATAACTTACGCATGGAATATTATGATAACTTACGCATGAAATATTCTCTTTTATGAGCAGGAATATTTGGCATTGACTCTAAATTTGAGATACTCTTTTAACTTACGAGAAGAAGATTCGGTGTTTAAGTTTCTCTCTGGATTATGAAGGATCATTATAAAAGAAAAGCCCGAAAGTTTTGTCTTTCTGGTTAGAGAGGATTTTTACTTACGACAGGAATATCTGGCATTTTCTTCTCTTGGAATCGAAGGAAGGTCTTCGCTTGTTTTTTTGTTTTGTTTATACTTAGGACAATCGTATAAGCAACAAGAAAGTAAACGCCTACTTTTCTCTTCTATATCGTTTTCTAGTTGCATTTAGTTCTTTTTGTCTAGCGACATTTACTTAGTGAAAAAATCTTCCATCTGTTTCCTATCGTCTTTTGTATCTTTGAGAATCTTTACGAAAGATAATGACAATATATATAGACACATCCCACCTTGTATAGTTTTTCAGTGAAACCATTTCTGTCATTTTATCTTAAGTAATAATAATTTCATATTTTCCTGCATATTTTGTTAACCTTTTCTTATGTAATTAATGCGTTTAAAGTTAGATTTTTACGCTTTTATTCAAAACAAAAAAAAATTAATCGGAAGTTTCCAGGTTCGAGACCCGTGATACACTCTTAACACACTTTGCGTATTCAACCGTTGAGAGTTGCCGGGGTGGACGAGTGTGGTTAAGCAGTTAGCGTTCTCGATCTTTGAATCCAAGGATTCATGGTTCCCGGTCCTGGGCTATCAGTGCGTTAGAAGAGAAATAGTCAAATTCTAGTTTTCGGCAAAATATGAGCAACACCAAAAGAAAGATGGCAGCAGATGTAATTCACTAACTGCCTTCCCTTAATATATTACAGATGTAATTCACTAACTGCTTTCCCTTGATATATTACAGATGTAATTCACTAACTGCCTTCCCTTAATATATTACAGATGTAATTCACTAACTGCTTTCCCTTGATATATTACAGATGTAATTCACTAACTGCTTTCCCTTGATATACTACAGATGTAATTCACTAACTGCCTTCCCTTGATATACTACAGATGTAATACACTAACTGCTTTCCCTTGATATATTACAGATGTAATTCACTAACTGCTTTCCCTTGATATACTACAGATGTAATTCACTAACTGCCTTCCCTTGATATACTACAGATGTAATTCACTAACTGCCTTCCCTTGACATATTACAGATGTAATTCACTAACTGCCTTCCCTTGATATATTACAGATGTAATTCACTAATTGCCTTCCCTTGATATATTACAGATGTAACTCACTAACTGCCTTCCCTTGATATATTACAGATGTAACTCACTAACTGCCTTCCCTTGATATATTACAGATGTAACTCACTAACTGCCTTCCCTTGATATATTACAGATGTAACTCACTAACTGCCTTCTCTTGATATATTACCTCAAAATTAGGGTCGCTTGTGCGTAGATAAATAGCTCTATGTATTTTTTACACGAAATTTCTGAGACAAAAGAGTCGCCCTGTAGGTGGCAAGTGCTGTTGATTGGTTTCTATCCTTCTCATCTGTAACTCAACACTATGGACGGGTAAGTGTGAACCGTTTAACACATTTCATTCACAAGGTACTGTTCAAGTTGAAAATATCAGATGTTTTATGTCGGTCGCTACAAAACTGGCCTAGCATGGCCTGGTGGTTAATTCACTCGACTCGTAATCCGAGGGTTGCGGGTTCGAATCCCCGTCACACCAAACATGCTCGCCCTTTTAGCCATGGGGCGTTATATGTTACGGTCAATCCCATTATTCGTTATTAAAGAGTAGCCCAAGAGTTGTCGCTGGGTGGTGATGACTAGTTGCTTTCCCTCTAGTCTTACACTGCTAAATTAGGAACGGCTAAAGCAGATAGCCCTCATGTAGTTTTGCACGAAATCCAAAACCAAACCAAACTTTACAAAACTGTCTTACCTGATTTGATCGTACACTAAGAAGACAAACAAACCTAAAATAATTCAGGGTTCGAGGATTTGTCGGCTGAGAAAAGTAACTTTTTGACATTAAATAGAATGTAAAACACTGTACCTGTTTACACGTATACACTTAATGGTGGTTACTATTTTCCTCTGTTTATACCAGCTTTTAAATCCCGGTTATTTTATTGTATTTTATTTAAAATAATAAGCACTAACACTCGTAACTTAATTGAGCACTAATGTCTACTAATTGACACCAAGCTAGACGCTGCCTATCTGGACACTGGTATTACATTTTGTTTGTTTGTTTTGGAATTTTGCACAAAGCTACTCGAGGGCTATCTGTGCTAGCCGTCCCTAATTTAGCAGTGTAAGACGAGAGGGAAGACAGCTAGTCATCACCACCCACCGCCAACTCTTTTACCAACGAATAGTTGGATTGACCGTCACATTATAACGCCCCCACGGCTGAAAGGGCGAGCATGTTTGGCGCGACCGGGATGCGAACCCACGACCTTCAGATTACGAGTCGCACGCCTTAACACGCTTGGCCATGCCGGGCCCACTGGTATTACATCTTTCAAATTTTTCAATCAAACACAATAAAATTAGTTTCCCACGTGGTCAATGAGTTGACGCTCAACAGTGTCGGTTTGCTGACCACCAAGTCCTGGCGGTCTATTAAGTAAATCAAAACGCTGGAGGCAGGCAAATTAGTTAAAGACATATAGAAGTTCCTATCAGTTGGACAATGGTCGAGGTTGAATTCTCATATAAAACAGTAAACAAAAATACCAGTAAATTAGCAAAGTTTCATATATATAAATATTTCTTAGACAATTTTAAAGAACATTTATTTTGAGAGTATATAGTTACAGATCCAGTAAAAACGTTTTGTTCAAACACGGTCTGTAAAACATTTGTTTAAAGTGAGACACCACATTTTGTTACATAATCTGTAGCAGTCAGTATATCATACGTAAAAAGAAAGTGTGTTTCCAGAAGGTACGTCATGGTCTCTAGTGTTATCTTATGTTATTCAGAATCATACTCTGTTACATATTCTATAACAGTATAGCACAATCTAATATTATAATACGATGCGAAGTCGCCGTGTATGGGAAGTTACCGTTTTTTTATACACAGTAGTGCCATCTTAAGGTGTAAAATGGACAAACCAAATATTTCAACATAGAATGAAAACATATTTAATTTAGTAATCTAATATCGATGTTTACTTAATGCTGGGACTCAAATAAAATTCCCTGAGGGGGCGGATGTGGCTCGTGAGTCATCAGCTGAACAACATTGACGTAAAGAATGCCAGGTGTTCATTAGTAACGTATATACCCCATATTATTACATTGCTAAGTTTATAGCGAGTTGTCTTTTAGTACTGTTAAATAAATACGTAAAAAATGCTTCGAATCCATAATCATAAATTTTTTAAAACGATTGTTTGAAAGTTAAAAAATTCGCATTGTTTACCATTACAATAGTGTTTACAATTACAATATTTTTTTTGTTTGGTAGATGACATTCTATTTTGACATTCTATTGGTGTTGTGCTGCACGTTGTTGCTCAAGTGTAAGTTTGACTCCTGATGTGTTTCATTTAGGCCCACTACGGCCAGGTAGTTAGGGCACTCGACTCGTAATCTGAGGGTCGCGGGTTTGAATCCCCATTACACCATACACGTTCGTTCGCCCTTTCAGCCGTGGGGGCGTTATAATGCGACGGTCAATCCCTCTATTCATTGGTAAAAGAGTAGCTCAAGAGTTGGCGGTGGGTGGGGTGAATAGCTGGTTACCTTTTCTCTAGTCTTACACTACTAAATTAAGGACGGGTAGCTTTGTGCGAAATTCCAACCAAACAAACAAATACTCAAGAGGTCTTATACACATTACGAGAAAACGCTCTAAAAAGACTAGAATGTTAAAATGAGACAGGCAAAACATTTTTGGAACGTTAAAAAGCCATATATTTAAGTTTGATAAATGTGTATGATGCTTCTATTTGAAGCTATAAGATGTAGATATATATATATTTAAAACTTTTGGTCAACTCAAAGTAATCGGTTACACAGGACTAACAAGTAAAGCGGTAATATGTTTGATTTGTCACGAGCAGTATCGGGTTCATCAGTGTCTTGCATACTTTATACCACGCAATCCAACCAGCACCACGATGTTTAACCAATAGGAAAACCTCATAACTAGGCTTATATACAACTATGTTTTATGAAGAAATATGCAATATACAACTGAAACGTCACTTGTTATTAATTATTAACTATATATGAAAAAGCGCCGTAGTAACACAGCGGTATGTTTGCAGACTTACAGCGCTAGAAACCAGGTGGGCCCCGGCATGGCCAGGTAGGTTAAGGCGTGCGTCTCGTAATCTGAGGGTCGCGGGTTTGCATCCCGGTCGCGCCAAACATGCTCGCCCTTTCAGCTGTGGGGGCGTTATAATGTGACGGTCAATTCCACTATTCGTTGGTAAAAGAGTAGCCCAAGAGTTGGCGGTGGGTGGTGATGACTAGCTGCCTTCCTTCTAGTCTTACACTGCTAAATTAGGGACGGCTAGCACAGATAGCTCTCGAGCAGCTTTGTGCGAAATTAAAAAACAAACAAACAAAACAAGAAACCAGGTTTCGATATCCGTGGTGGACAGAGCACAGAAAGCCCATAGCTTTGCATTTAACTTTACAGAGACAAATAAACATATATATGTATAGTCATTCAACTGAAAATATAGAGTGCGTTACAACTTTAGAATATATACCAAAACTCTTTTGATGCGAGAAGAAGCACTCTTCAGCATAGGCGTCTGACCAGGGGGTAGAAGAGGCGCATACAACCACACTTAGAATATTTTCCAGCAAACATTTTGATGCATCACTCGCCATTATTTTTCTTTCACCTACCCCCCTCCCCTCACATTTTTAACGAAGATTAGACCTACGTACTTTGAAAACGGCAACATTAAAAGATAAAGCTGTGTAAGAATTATCGTTGGATGATTGATTACAAGATGGTGGTTAACATGTTAAGCTCTTTGGTTCTTTTCATCACTTATATCACGAGAACTTATCATTGGCATTGGAATAAAAACCAAGGAATGTAAACTGTATCTGTGAATGTTTTATCCACTGGTAGTGACATTCTTAATTTGTTGTTCTGCGTAATGGGCTGTGGCCAGAAGGGGTATCGAAATCCTATTTTTAACGTTATAAACCTTTAAAACTTGTCATTGAGTCATTGGTAGATGGCGGAGCAACATTGCAAACAACTCTGGAAAAAAACACCTCGTACATCTTCACATTTTTAAAGCAAAATAAAGATGCAAAAATAAACCTCAATAATTAATCGATTGGCAAAAAATACATTTCCTGTTCATTGAAGGCATTGTTTAAAATCAAACCTGTGTCTTATAAGTGGCTGTCTAGCGATTTCTCTCAGATCTTTGTCTCATGTTTTTTTCTCTGTCAGTTAAAGATCGAACAAAATATATACACTGTATTTTGAAATCATATTACTAAATGTTTTTAACGTTATTTCTAAGTGTTTGTGAAATCCAAACAAATAATTTGTTAACGCTGTTTCCGAACGCACTGGCAGTATATATATGGTGGTGGACACTTACGTAGAAAATTTTTATTTCTTTCATTCATGGACGATTTACTACTAAGTAGACAAAAAATTAGATCTTTCATTAAGTAAAGTTGACACTGAAACAAACACAGGTAGACGACAGTCCGGCTACCATCGAGAGCTGCAGTGCACACTTTATTGTAAAAAGTCACCCAGGCACAACAAACGACACCCAGTCTGACGCCTACAGGACAAAAATTACGTTGGCAATGCTTTTCAACGATCTTTTTACGGCCATCTTTCCTTTGATTCTTTTATTCCTTTTGTTTTTGTTTTTTTATGTGATGCTTTAAGATTTATGGAGTTCGCTCTCTAAGAGATACACGTGAATATTTTCGGTTCTGCATGAATGTAGAGATAACCAATTAAAACTACAGCCTATATTGCCTACTCCCTGCGTTTCTGTTGGATGTTTGTGGTCTCTTAAAGAGAACCCCCCACTAGTACAGCGGTAAGTCTCCGGATTTACAACGCTAAAATCAGGGGTTCGATTCCACTCAGCGGGCTCAGCAGATAGCCCTATGTGGCTTTGCTATAAGAAAAACACACTCTTAAAAAGAACCTGAAAAATGTCATTAATTTTAATTTGTTACGGTTTTTTTCTTCATTGTCAATTGATGTGCGGAGAATTTAGTACTGAAGAGATTAGTTTAAATCGAATAAAATCTACTGGTGAATAACAAATAAAGTTTTTTTTTTTAAGTGAGTAAATAGTCGTAACGGTGGGCTCGTGCATTTCGTGCGACTTCCTTCCTTCTAATCTATGTTTTCAGTTTCGCTACGTGTTAATTTTAATTTTCACATTCTATAATTTTTTTTGTTTTAGTTCAGTTGGAAAAACGTTTAACTCTTAGGTAAAGCAATGGTTTTTCGTATGTGTCAAGATAACCCACGCTCTTTATGTATCCTGAAACTCGATATTCACTCATGAACCGAAATGAATTAAGAAAGAACAAAAAAGTAATTTCGCGAATTCAATGTTTGGTTGATTTCCTCATTTAAGGTCGGGCGTGACCAGTGGTTAGTATGCCTAGACTATAAATTCAAGAATTCACGGTTTGCGTCCCGAATTCTCCAAAATTCTTCGTTCAATACTGTGGTTCCAGGCCCGGCATGATCAAGTGGTTAGAGTGCTCGACTCGTCATCTGAGGGTCTCGGGTTCGAATCCTTGTCACACGAAACATGCTAGCCCTTTCAGCCGCGGGGACGTTATAAATTACAATCAATCCAATTATTTGTTGGTCACAGAGTAGCCCAAGAGTTGGCGATGGGTGGTGATGACTAAGCTGCCTTCCCTTTGGTCTTACACTGCTAAATTAGGAACGGCTAGCACAGATAGCCCTCGTGTCGCTTTACGCGAAATTCGAAACAAATAAACTTTGAGTTTGGTGTGTGCGATAATATTGACTGTTCCACTTTTCGATCAGACAACACTTGGGGGTGAATCCGGTTGACTAGTTTCTTTCCCTTATTTCAACTGACTGTTCTACTTTTCGATCAGACTACACTGGGGACAAATGCGGTTGACTACTTTATTTCCCTTATTTCAAAAATTACAGACGACTATAGTGAGTTCCCCCTGGTGTCGCTTTGCGCAAATATTCTTAATGCAGCAACAATCTTATGATAAAGTTGTATGTCCCCCGCCCCACATTCACAAGTAAATAGAAGATTAAATAACTTCTGATTTGTTATTGCTTTGTAATTATTCATCGGCTTGTCACTCAGTATATTATACACCGGATTAAATATGTAATTAACAAAAAACTCCTGGTTTAGAATACACATTTGAGGGATCCATAGAAGGGCATTATTGAAATTTCACCTTACGCTAATGTACAATAAAAAACACAGGTGTATATCTGCGATTTCTCTGTTGTTATATCCTACTTTCTAAATGTTTGTGTATGCCTGATTTCTCTGTTGTAATATCCTGCTTTCTTAGTGTTTGTGTATGTCTGATTTCTCTGTTGTAATATCCTGCTTTCTTAGTGTTTGTGTATCTCTGTGATTTCTCTGTTGTAATATCCTGCTTTCTTAGTGTTTGTGTATGCCTGATTTCTCTGTTCTAATATCCTGCTTTCTTAGTGTTTGTGTATGTCTGATTTCTCTGTTGTAATATCCTGCTTTCTTAGTGTTTCAGCCAATCAATTTCGTTATATTCCCATAAAGCACAGAAAACTATAACAAGTTGTTTACATACACTTATTTTTAGAAGGATGATGGAGATAACGGTCGTGGCGACACCAGAAACTGTATTTACATGTTGTCCACATTATTTGATTTTCATAACGTCGTGTTATATAGCTAATCTCTTGTAGGGTTTTTCCTATCAGAATATTTAGTCTAAATGAGATAATATACAGTAATTATGTATATTTATTGTATCCGTAGCTAAGTACTTATATCGTCAAAGGCAAAAAAAAAAAAGACAATGACTTAAAAGACAGTGACTTATAGATATTTAGAATGCCAGAACTAACCTGTCACATAGGAAGATATACAGAGATAAACGTAAACATTTTTGATACAGTAAGATAGACATGATGGATGGACACAGATACAAACGTGCACATACAAGGGGTTCCCCGCTGGTACAGCGGTAATTCTGCGAATTTACAACGCTAAAATCAGCGGTTCGATTCCCCTTGGTGGACTCAGCAGATAGCCCCATATGGCTTTGCTATAAGAAAACACACACACATTCAAGGGATTAGAAAAACTTAAGTAGACACAATGACAAATATTCTCCTAGATAATTGTCGTTCGTTTTCGTTTTTTGTATTGTTTCTATTTTCACTACAAATATGAATTAAGCCTGAACATCAAATACACTATATTATATTGAAAATATTAGAATGAGATAAGCGTTTAGTTAAACTAACAGTTGTATGGTTCTGAACGCACAAATGTTACGGATCAGAACGACTATAATAACACAGGTGGCCATTAAAACATGCATACGTATATTGAGAGAAAGTTTACCACCTGGAGACTATCTTGGAAATTCAACAAAAACCGTATTCGTAAAATGACGCAAAACAGCTCGAGACGACCACAGCCACCTGTTAGCAAAACAGGAGAAACCCTGCTGGGATAGATGTCATTGTTATGAAGATACTGGCTTGTTTCATTTATCAACAGGGAGTCTCTGTGTTAGGTGATCAGATGTTTTTAAAAAACATATAAATAAGATCAAAACAGAGAGAGACAGCAATTACGATAGAATCTCATAAATAAATATGCAAATAAGTTTACAGTTCTGTTACACAGGCTTTGTAAAGACCCAAACACTAATAATAAAAATAAACAAAAAAATTAAATTCGATGGTGTCTCACTTAGATTATGTATGCAGTTTGTTCCAGTAACGAAGAACCCGTGTTAATGAGTTTGTATATCTTCCAGAACGTTCACCTGTCTTTTAATTCTATAATGTTGCTTTATTAAATAAATGGCGTGTCTGTGTTAGCATAACTGAATATAGAAACCATGGAGACATAACAACCAGCTTTCAATGATAATGCAGGGTTAACTTCCGTGTGAATGAATCCTGAAGTGGAAAGTCAACATATTTTTCAATATGTCTAAGCTTTTGTTGGTTGATTTTCTTTGTAATTTTTGTATATAAACCTGACTACTATTACGCTCTTCGGAAAGTTTCTAAAACAATAACCGTTGCGACATCTTTGTTATTTGTTTTTTGAATTTCGCACAAAGCTGCTCGAGGGCCATCTGTGCTAGCCGTCCCTAATTTAGCAGTGTAAGTCTAGAGGGAAGGCAACCAGTCATCACCACCTTAACCCAACTGGCCATGCCGGGCCAAAGAGGTCGTATTTAATGTTATGTGTTTAAAGTAGTTTTTAATCAGATGTTTATCCTTAAAGAATGGTTTCTATTGTTACAAATCAAAATAGTCTCGCATCTGGTGTAAACCTAACGTCGAAACCACAATTTTTTTAAGTTGTGTTTTTGACAGGGTTTTAATTTAAGGTTAATAAAGTTTTTCCCGTAAATAATTTTATAAAATTCTTCTCTGACGTCACTGATAAGTCTTTGAATTAACAAGACTAAAATAAAAAGTTCGATTCTCCTCGATAAACACAGCAGATAGCCTAGTATGGCTTTGTTTTAAGAAACCACATAGGCCCCGGCGTGGTCAAGTGATTAAGGCGTTTTACTTGCAATTTGAGGGTCGCTGGTTTGAATCTCCTTTCCACCAGACATATTTTACCCTTTCAACCATATATGCGTTATAATTGTGACGGTCAATCCCGCTATTCATTTGTAAAAGAGCAGCCCAATAGTTGACGTGTAGTAGTGATGACTAGCTGCCTTCTGTCTCGTCTTACACTCCTAAATTAGGGACGGCTAACACAAATAACCCTCGAGTAGCTTTGCGCAAAATTCAAAAACAAAACAACTAGCAAGAGCCCGCCAGATATAAAATAAGCACCACATCATAAAATCTTTACATAATTTTGATATAGAGAGATAATAAGTTATTTTACAACGGATGTCTCGCCACGTACTGACGTTTTTTATCTGTTTTAACACAAAGATACATAATAGGCTACTTGCCTTTTGTCCACCACAAGGAATCGAAGCCCAGATTTTAGCGTAAGTTTATAGAGATATCTCTAATTCGTTCTCTCGTTAAAAGGGCGTTAGTAAGACGAGTAGGATATAGATTTGAGAATGCAGCTTTAGAAATATGTTCAAACATAATCAGTCGAACAGGGCAACTAGTAGGTTGGCACACGCAGCTACAGCTGTCCTATTATATCCGGATGTTGTCAACTATCTGACACGACAACAAACATGAAATTAATTCAGTGTATAGTGTAAAAGTGTGTTTAAAATTGAGGTGAATTTATGAAACCAGTAAAACTTTAAATGTGTTTTGAAAAACACTGAGACAACTTTAAAACAGATAAATTGTGATAACATACTTTGCGCACAAAAAAACACTAAAATTGCTGTTCAAACAGTCAGTCCTGGGGAACTGTAATAATAATGCTACAGAGAAATATTAAATTTAAATTCCCTGAAAAGGAAAGAACATTTACGACTTTCTAAACTGTGTTCTAGCATCTCATGACGTAATGTTCTTGCTGTACTCTGTGGTCCACGGAACCGTGATGAAGTAAGGGCGGGGATCCCTAGGAGCTCCGTCGTCATCATCAGTTGGCAGATGTACCACTAAAGCTTCAGATGTCACAAATCTTATTAGCAAGTTGAAAAGTTGTAAAAATTAATGTCACTGGCACTCTGCACGAGAAGGAGTGTTTTGTTTGTTTGCTGTTCAGCGCAGAGCTAAACAACGGTCTATTTCTGTTACGCCAGTTGTTGGTATCGGTATCGAAACTCGGTTTTTAGCGTTGTATACTAACACCAAAAGGAGAAAGGCAGGGGAAGATTACAAAAAAGTTCGGCTAAGAAACATCAATCTATATTATTGTAAATCGTGGTCTATTTACAGAGAAAATAGAAAAGCCACAAACTGCATCAAAGTACAGCTTTTACATAGAAATATTATATGACTGTTTATGCATGTCTTAACTTTAGAGACCTAAAGATTTTGTTATGATGTTTCAATGGTCCAATATAAACGTGCTGGCATATTGTATTATCTACGGCTCTACGTCCCCAGATAAATATTGTATGGTTTTAAGAAGAAAGAAAACACTTACTGCTCGTTAACTTCAAGGAAAAGGTTGGGATATTTTACTATTTGCTGTGACTTTATCTTCCAAATCAATTTATTTTCATATTTAACTGCTAGCATCGAGTGTACGCAGCTGGACATAAGTTATAAGAAATTTAAGTTATACTAATGAACCTTGTTGTTGTTCGAGAGTCATGTAATAAACTACGATATTTGTTATTAACTGTACCCCATGTAATAAACTGAGTTATTCAAATTTAGCCATATCTTAACATAATCCTGTGATAAATTACGATATTTGATTTCAGCTATTGTCAAATAGAGTCAAGTGGTGAACCAAGTTATTTGATTTTAGCTACATTCTAACAGTTGCATGATAAACTACGATATTTAACTTTAGCTGTACCTTCAACAGGGTCATATGATAAACTATGATGTTTTGGTTTGAAATATTTTGTTATTCTTTACTAAACCCACTCCATTACTCCTGTAGATATACAATCTTTATTTGGCGACATTTAGTTTTGCGTTTGTAAGCAGACATCGACGTACCAAACATCTTATCTTCGTTTCTTGGTCTTAAAGTAGCCAACAGACTGCCCGTTAGGTGACGCTGCTTTGTCTGTACTTTATCACTTCCCACCAGTCCTGCGACCCTTGTCTGTGAGACATTGCATGATACCGATTCTCACACGAATTGCATTAAGCAGCTTTCACCAGTTCAACAGCTTCACCAAAACACTATTAATGTCTTACTAAAAACTCTATGCAGTTTATAACACTTTTGTCTTACAGAATTCAATGTGTTAATAATTAAAATAACACTAACGAGAACGTCTTTATTTGATATCATAAGATGCCAGTCTTGTAATTAAGATTCAATACCCCAACATCTTGAAGATCAAACTTTTGTGCATTATAATAATGTGATTGTTCGTAATGACAGAAGTTTTAAAATTCAGTGTTGTTGTTTTTTTAATTACAGTTTAATATATTTACAGTGTGCGTAAGACAGCAAAGAAAGAAATCAGAAAATTTTCGAAAGATGAACCTAGTTAAGATCTTTAGAGGATTTCAACTTTATAGAGTGACCGAGTTATCTCTCTTTTCTTATAATGCTCAGCTGTAACACCTTTTTGCACTAGCAACAACAACAAATAAAGGCGGATTAACATGTCTTAAACTTTAGGCTTATCTCAGTCATATATACGAACCGAAAATACACCATACAAAATTAAACGGGCCCGGCATGGCCAAGCATGTTAAGGCGTTCGACTCGTAATCCGTGGGGCGCGGGTTCGAATCCCGGTCGCACCAAACATGCTCGCCCTCCCAGCCGTGGGGGCGTTATAATGTGACGGTCAATCCCACTATTCGTTGGTAAAAGAGTAACCCAAGAGTTGGCGGTGGGTGGTGACGACTAGCTGTCTTCCCTCTAGTCTTACCCTGCTAAATTAGGGACGGATAGCGCAGATAGCCCTCGAGTAGCTTTGCGCGAAATTAAAAAAACAAACAAAATTAAATCCAAACAAGAACTGAAATCAAAAACACATATCTAACTGGTTTGGGATTAAAGTTACTGGATACAACTTGTATTTTGTACGTATAGGGGGGTGGACAAAAAACATTCAACTCCTGAAAAATTTTGTAATTTTTATATATTTTAACAGATAACAGAAAAACATGTAAAACTCAATATTTTTAGAACGTACTCGACGAGATCTGTTCAAGTATGAGCTGAAACCCTTATTCTAACACTTGCTGTTGTAAATACTTGAAGTTTTCATGATTTTAGTTACATTTTCTCTTAAAAAGTGTTGTACACCTGCTGTAGTTTCTTAGACCTTCTTATTCTAATTAGCTTACAAAATGATCAAACAAGTCCCTCATCAATTATGAAATTGTCAAAAGATATTTTCAAAATACGAGAATTGAAAGTTAGTCACCTGATATCAATTCGATTGGATATTTATGGGCTAAGCTAAACCACTTAACGAGAGATCGCAAACCAAACATGGAAAATAAAAGTACTCAACATCTGAGGGTCGCGGGTTTTCATCCCCGCGCCCCAAACATGCTCGCCCTTTCAGCCGTGGGGGCGTTATAATGTTACGGTCAATCCCACTATTCGTTGGAAAAAGAGTAGCCCAAGAGTTGGCGGTGGGTGGTGATGATTAGCTGCCTTCCCTCTAGTCTTACACTGCTAAATTAGGGAGGCTAGCACAGATAGCCCCCGAGTAGCTTTGTGCGAATTTCAAAAACAAACAAATAAATCCTTGTTGAATCAATAACTACTCAAATGAAATCAAT
The DNA here is from genome assembly GCF_004210375.1 of Tachypleus tridentatus. Classification (NCBI taxonomy): domain Eukaryota; kingdom Metazoa; phylum Arthropoda; class Merostomata; order Xiphosura; family Limulidae; genus Tachypleus; species Tachypleus tridentatus. The sequence goes on from NC_134829.1 coordinate 37,223,760, forward strand.
GTCTAATTCCTTCTTAATCTTGATATTGTCTTCTGCACCCTCTTTGGTTTGTCTTCACCAGGACAGTCAAACACTCAAGTTTTTATCCGCTGATGAACGATTCATTCCGAAACAGTGGGAACCTGCACAAAATGTTAAATATTAAGTTATAAGTTAAGTTTACGATAATGTAATAGTAGCTCATCATTTTATTTGTTTATTTTGAATTTCGCGCAAAGCTACACGAGGGCTATCTGCACTAGCCGTTTCTAATTTAGCAGTGTAAGACTAAAGGGAAGACAGCTAGTCATCACTACCCACCGCCGACTCTTTGGCTATTATTTTACTAACGAATAGTGCGATTGACCGTCACATTGTAACACCTTCACGGCTGAAAGGGCAAACATGTTTGGTGTGACTAGAATTCGAACCCGCGACTCTCGGATTTCGAGTCGAGTGCCTTATCCATCTGGCCATGCAGGGCCTCATTTATTTTAAAAGCAATGTTTTAATAAGATGCTATTTAACGATTAATCCTGTTTTAAGGACGTCACACATAAGCTACAGGTATAATTATTGAAGTATTTGTTTGTTTTAGAGCAAAGCTATGCAACACGATATCTGTGCTTTGTCTACCACGGTGAATCGATCCCCGTTTTAAGTTCGTAAACTTATTTCTTACAAAATGGGGGACTTTAAGAAACGTAAGATAATCGTGATAGATAAACCGAAAAGTTGCCAGTCAACAGTTGATCGGAGCAGTCCCTTGGTACTCGAGTTTTGTCTGTGATTTCCAAGGTTCATGTTCGCGACCGGTTGCCGCAGAAATACTCTCAGCACTTTGGGTTCTTGAGTGTTCTATAGCAGTGATATCAAATCAATTCTTTCTCTATGATCAAAGAATATTTGTCTACCTGTCGGCGATGAGTGGTATTAACTAACTGTCTTAACTCTAGCCTAATGCCACAAAATTATGAATCACTAGCTCAGGTAATCTTCGACTAGATTTGTTTGAAAATCAACAAAGAAACAAAATCTTTAGCTCCGTCGTGAAGAAAGTGATCAAATGCATCTGCTCTTCCTAGGTCTGTAACACTAAATGCTGATAAAGAGAAAAGCAAAACCCTATTGTGACCATTTGTTTGTTCGATAAGCATAATAATTTAGATATTTTTGTCTATACCAAGTTACTGCTAGTTCCTGGAAGTGGGAGCTCTAGTTCTTGAAAAATGAATATCATACATTTTATAATTCAGTATATATACATATATTCACTTCTCTGATTTTTTACGAAACGTGTTTAAAATATCAATTGTGGCTCCATCTCTAGCTCAAAAGTGTAAGTATGTTATAATTGTGTTAATAACGTATCGTTTTTCACTTTTACTCTGTATAACATAATTAAGCTATAACATATATTTGTGTATCAATAGTCGATTTTTAAGCAGAAGTTAATGAGACATTTCTATCTATCAAAATTAATTTTAAAACAAAGATTAATAAATCAAAATATAAATAAAAAATTAATAAATCAGCTTGTCTTATTTGATTAATCGCGGTTCTTAGCTATTAAACAAAGATACAAAAATACAGATATGTAACAACGTGTAAGAGTTGAGACGTGATGCACTTATCACATTATTTACTTTAAAGTTTGGACGCGTAATAAACACGATAACAATCAATCCTATTATTCGTTAGAAAGAGCTGGACTAAAAACTCTTGTGACAGATGGTTGTATTTCTTTTAACTGGCCAAAGCTGAAGATTAAGAATAATTGTGTCTGAATTATAGTGACCTTTGATCTTTCCCTTTTGGTCAACGTGTGTATAAGTTATCCATGTTTAGAACCGAAATTCCGGGATGATACTGTACATCCTATATACAGTTTGAAACATTTCAAAAGATAGTTAGTTTAGATTACTCTTACTGCAGATTACGAGTCGAGTGCTTTAACCACCTGGCCATGCCAGGGCCTCACATAAAGAGAGGAACGTATTTCATTATCTATTTGTTGTTGTTCATTTTATGTATATATATATATATATTCATGTATTTTATGTGGGTATTATATATGTATACATGAACTTATTGTACCATATCGAATAACTTGATTTAAAATAAATTGAATATATTCCCTTTTGCATTTCTTATACAAGTGGCAACTGTAAAAAAAAACACACACTCACTTCGATAGCGGTTTTTTTTCTGGCACTCAGTAAAACGACAAGGAGCGGTGGCATCTAGCAAAAATAATCCCCACAGCTACTTAGTGAACCTGAGCGCTCTATATGCTGGATGTATATATTACATTAAAATCAAAACATTTTTATCAACAATATATTACAGCAGGTCTCTTTTATTTATGAGCAAACGCAGTGCAATTTTCGTAATGACACATGGAATAACAAAAGACGGTTATGAAAGGCCCACTAGACAATCATTACATATACGCTATGATAAAAAGCATTGGGTTGACTTCACATTTTGTATTTAGTTATCACTACTTTTAAGAAATTTACTGAAGAACTGTTTTAACGAACATCTGCTACTTTTCATTCTTTCCATTATTTCGTTCTTGTATACAAAATATGTAATGTTTCCATGGTTTAGATTCAGCGTATAAAGGTTTGTTACTTTAAAAAATCTGAGAAAACGTAATACATAATGTAAGATAAGAAACACATTAATAAATTGATATAAAGTCATTACACACTATATAATGTCTGTAAAACTTCGGTAAGTGAATATTAGTCCTTTGTTTTAAGATCATCTATGTGGCTATAAATTGGCCTAATGATTGTCAGGTTAAGGGTTATTTAGAAATTCCAGTTTCGTCGTAGGGCGGTAACTAATGGTAGCTAATAATACAATTACAGGGTTTATACTAAGAAACAAAAGGATTTCACGAGATGTAACGTCGACTATAAATAACATGTTTTTCTCAGCTGACCTTCTAATGCTCTCGACGCCCGTGAAGGTGCAACAGGGCGTTGATAAGCTCGCATCTCAGTGGAAAACATCAAGATTCTACCGAGCCGGTTTTTGTTTATGAGGGATCAGCTGTCTAGTACTTCTTGGCATGTTTAGATCTAGAATTTACGAAGTAGGCTTAGAAGGAAAGCTGTTTAGCCTTGTTATTCATGCTTATGATGTTAACTTTTACTGTCCAATGATAAAACAACGGAAAAATGAAATGAGACAAGTGTGGTCGTGTTTACATGAAACGTATTAGTTAATATATATACGAACGTATTTGAATGTTTTTGTAATAGATTCGCTATAAAATTATATTCTGAAGAGTGATTTTCGAAGTTAAGAAGAAACAGGTTGAAGAAATTAATAAAACAGAAAACAAGAGCAAACTATGATTTTCTAGTGTTTTGTAAGAATAACCACAGTTTTTTGGAAGGTAAATCAACCTAAGATGTCTCTCATTACGCAACTCACCTAATTTTTTTATCTTACTTTTTTTTTCTTTTTTAAGCAACATGGAAGTAAGTATCACAAAGCTTCACCTTTGAAGTAAAAGAAACAAAAAACTTATAGTTGAAGGATGAAGTACTTAAAAGAATCAAATGCTTGATAGAATTGTAACTGGGAGGTGGGTGGGGGTTCGACGTTCTAGTTGGTAACTGTGAGGTGGGTGAAGGTTCAACGTTCTAGTTTGTACCTGTGAGGTGGGTGAGGGTTCAACGTTCTAGTTTGTAACTGTGAGGTGGGTGGGGTTTGACATTCTCGCTTGTAACTGGGAGGTGGGTGGGGGTTCGACGTTTTAGTTTGTAATTGGGAGATGGGTGGGGGTTCGACATTCTAGTTTGTAACTGGGAGGTGGGTGGGGTTCGACATTCTAGTTTGTAACTGTGAGGTGGGTGGGGGTTCGACGTTTTAGTTTGTAACTGGGAGGTGGGTGGGGCTTCGACGTTTTAGTTTGTAAGTTGGAGCTGGGTGGGGTTCAAATTTTTAGTTTGTAACTGGGAGGTGGGTGGGGGGTTCGACGTTCTAGTTTGTAACTGTGAGGTGGGTGGGGGTTCGACGTTTTAGTTTGTAACTGTGAGGTGGGTGGGGGTTCGACGTTCTAGTTTGTAACTGTGAGGTGGGTGGGGGTCTGACGTTTTAGTTTGTAACTGGGAGGTGGGTGGGGCTTCGACGTTTTAGTTTGTAAGTTGGAGCTGGGTGGGGTTCGAATTTTTAGTTTGTAACTGAGAGGTGGGTGGGGGTTCGACGTTCTAGTTTGTAAGTGGGAGATGGGTGGGGGTTCGACATTCTAGTTTGTATCTGTGAGGTGGATGAGGGTTCAACGTTCTAGTTTGTAACTTGGAGGTGGGTGCGGTTCGACATTTTAGTTTGTAACTGTGAGGTGGATGAGGGTTCAACGTTCTAGTTGTAACTTGGAGGTGGGTGGGGTTCGACGTTCTAGTTTGTAACTGGGATGTGAGTGGGGATTCGACACTCTAGTATATTATCAGTTTTCGTTTATTATTCGACAAACCGTGATTGGACGCTGTTTTAATTTCATGTGTGTATCATATTTATATCACATACAAAATTAAAACATGTAACTGTTACTTTAGAAGTATAACAGTCAGAAGTAAAACGTTTCATCGAGTTGGCTATACACTAAAATCTATAATTTTAATTACTAAAGAGATAGATGCAACTTTTCAACTTTTTAAAATTATTGCAAATCGAACGAAGGTTGTATAATATCTGCTTTTGAAACATAAATTCATTTAAGTAAAAAAAAATGATTATGTAAAAATGCAAATGATATGGGTGAATTCGCTTTAAGATTCGTTTGGATTTTATATTCTAATTTTATCAAGAAATCGTTTATCGTTTACGTTCTGATATAATTAAGGAATCGCTTGGCTTTTATATTCTAAAACAATCAAAGAACCATTTGGAATGTCTATGTACTTTGAATTTTGATAATACTTTCCCAGTTGTTTTATAACCTGTACATACACATATAAAATAGTAAAATATAATTTTATGTATACCGTTAACAATATGTGATACGTTATATGATAAACAATACATTTATATAATTCCACACACACACACACACACACATATATGTTTGCTACTGTTGTTTAGCTGCAAGCGTAGCTTAAGTTATCCTTCTAGGTTGTCCCCGTCTTTTCGTTAATCTGTTACACCTTGGTAACCATGAAATTGATATTGTAGGTTATCCAATTGGCACTCGTGTAGGAAATTAGTCTGACTGCGATTGGCTCAGCTAGTAGAAATTATGACGAATGGCAATGATCGGGGTATCTGAAGTCCCGTACTTGTGAACTTTAAAACCATGTCTGTACCCATATTTTGTATACGTAGTATTGTGTTGTCCGTGGCAGTCTTCTAAATATTCATCTGCTTTGTCTGTTGCATTTAGAATCTTTCAAATCTGCTTTTGCTAATCATACTTCGTTGACCAATAAACTTGTTTTAGTTGTAAAATGTCTTGTCCGTTTACACTTCATTCTCTAACTTTCTAACCCACCAACCAAATCCTTCTAATATTCCTCTACAGTAACAAAATAACCATAAACAACCGACAAGGATGCGGAAATAGTAATATATCTTTCATTTATGCAGACAATCCCACTGCCACAATAACAGTACTTTCCGACAGCAGATCAGATAGCTTGAAACACAGTGAAATAAAAACATTTTAATGTAAGAGAGAAAGACAAAACTATTGCAACTTTAACAATGGTCTTGGTAAAGAGTGTATGTGTTTTATGTCTACTGTTATCTGAGATAAAATCTTCCATACACCGAATAAGATACACAATATCTTTAAACACCCCATCCGACTTTCTAAACACTTGTACAACATAACATGAAAGCCCTCCTTATCTCCAAGAGTAACTGCCAAGTGCAGCTTTCAACAATACTGTATTGTTACCTGCAGAAAGAAGGCAAAGCTAATGGTTTCTGAACCGTCGGCTTAGCAAAAGCCAACTACACAGTGAATGAATTGCTGTATGTTGTCTCGATTTAACAAAGACAAGCTCGGAATTTGTATTAAACATACTTCTGTAGATCTAATCTGGGTTGCATAGCACATTACTAAACAAATATCGCCCTGGACTATTTCAAACACGACTTCAGCTCTGCTTTCCCTGTAACAGCATCTTTATATGGCTTTGAGTATTATGGTGAGTGGAATATGAACAACACTATTCATGGATGAGCCATTAACTTCATCTCACGGGTACTAAGAAAACGCTTTGCATTACAGCTGTTTTTCAACTTGAATAGACATAAATACCGTTTCTAAAATCCTTTCTCCTTGGTGTCACGCATCACCTGCGAAATAGAATGTGAGCATTGTGAACGAAAGTAAAGCTAACAAGAGTTGAAAGACAGGAATTGTGGGTAATAACAATCTCACATTTTTAACGTGAGCCTCCTCTTTTGAGAGACAGCTCACATATTGGAATTTTTCAACAGAACGTTCGTATACATTCTTCAGTAAAATTCACGTGAATGTTTGTTCGATCACATTAAATACAAAACACTCGACATTCTGTAAAAACCCATAGTTATATTTAAAGCCCCTAATCTGCTTTTGTTGTTTGGTGAGATTTGATAAGAGTTTGAAAAGCAAGTGAAACTCAAACCAGTTGTATTGAACATGTTTGAATTATCTATATTGATTTATAATTTATTTTCGTCAGAACATTGATTACATTCTACAAAAATGCACCATAGTTTTAACATAAGAATTCAGGTATACATCGCATACAATTAAATGTTGAAATGTGATTATAACATACAAGTATAGGTAACTCAGCACCGATACAAGGCCAGCATAAGTCTTGGTTGAGAAGTTTCCATAGTACAAAACTAATTTTATATTAAGTGCATTTCTTGCAAAATTACGTTTTAATCAAATGTGTGCCATCAGACAGAGGAGTGACAAATAAATAAATTATATAATAGCTTGTAAGCTGTAATCTTGTTTAATAATACGTTCTACATTTCTTTATAAAAATATAGCATAGGAAACGTTTGTTTACTTTACGTATTTGCTCATAATTAGTTACATAAGTCCTCAATTTGGGGCTAAGAGAGTAGAAGGAAGGCAGCTGGTAAACAGCAATCACTATCAACTCTTGGTTTTCTGCAATCAACTAATAAGATTTAACTGTCCATTTCAAATTACAATCCAGTCATCAATAAATATAAGTCTTATAAAACATAAAAGAATATAAATTCTTTGAAAAACTGTCTTCGAAATTTAGTTTCTTTATTGTATGTATCTTTATTTATATGTAGCGCATAGTGATATATATTCAATATGTACTGTTGTCCGCGAAGAAGTAAAAATTATTAATATTATCCATGTTTTCGTTTCGCCATTTTGCTTAGTTTTCCCGCTAGTACAGCGGTAAGTCTACGGATTTGCAATGCCAAAATCAGAAGGTTCCATTCCCCTCAGTGTACTCAACAGATAAGATAGTCCGATATGGCTTTGCTATAAGAAAACACACAAACACACACGCTTAGTTTCACGAAATTAGATTTCTTCTTTTCCTACAGTCTCCAGTCAGCTTCTTAACTTGAGTTGTTGTTTTTTTTATTATTATTTCCCAGTTCATTCATTTTTAAACTTTTTTCAAACACAAATCACTTTAAAGAAAAGTGCAGGTTTATCAAATTTAGGTAGGGAACAATAATCTTCATAGAATGAATTGTCTACTGCAAGAGGTTTGATTGTACCAAGGGTGAAACTCACTGTTGTTTTGTTTTCAATTTTATCCACCTAATCTTTTGCAACAATAGCTACAAATGAATAGAGAGAGCACACAAATCTGTTACCTGCAGTGCATATTGTAGGTCATTTAACTCAGGACAAGCGTTGCTTTGTAGTTCCACACGTCAAACGGCAGATACTTGAATGTCAAACAAGTAGTTTCGTTCCTTTCCGATGAAAGGCTTTTCTTCACCATTCTGTAGTCTTATCAAACAAATACTATCACTGTTTTATCACTACAGCTCGTATTTTGTTCAAGTCATCTTTCCTCTCGGTGCCCGCTGAGAACTAAACCATACCATGTCGCCACTAAACCCACCGACCTTTCGCTTCGTTTGGTCACTACAATTGCTGCGATTACCACTCCTCTAAATATCTGCGTGAGTGTTTGACGAGTGAGAAATATGGTTCTCTGCTAGGGGTCGCTCGTTGACAGTCCTCACGAATGCGATGGCTCACACCCTGATACAACAGGTACGAGTGTGTGACAATAGACTTAACGATGTAACATATGCGACAAAATATGTTCAAGTATAGGTGACATTCGTAAAAAGAAATGGTGTCACTTACACCCTGCAGCCAACACGAAAAATATGGAAATCAGATGTCAAGTTCAGATTTAATAATAATTATTTTCCAGAATAACAGAAGACTGCAAAACAATGATAATAATAAAATCAGAAATAAAGTTCATTGAATCGAAAGATCTAAATATTATTTTTTATGTAAATATTATTTTATATGTAAATTTTATTTTATTTTACTGGACCGTCACAAAATCGATTCAAACGTTAATTTCAATATAAATTTGGATTCAGCCTCCGAAAAATGTTTAAACAAACGATTTGGTTACTTTAAAGTAAATATTCATTTGACTACTTTCTATGTCCAAGGCGAGGAATCGAATCCCAAATTTTGGCGTTGAAGTTCATTAACTTATCGTTGTCTCACTGATGGACTGAAATGAGCATAGTGATGTACATTATCGTATAAAAAAAGACTTTTTTTGCATAGAAACCGGTAACCATTCAAAGTTATACTTAGACGTAACTCGGTATTTGAACCTCTCCTCGGTTGACGTAGAACATATTGATTTTGGTTTGAAAGGACGAGCATGTTTAGTGTAACGGGGATTTGAACCCGTAACCCTCGAATAACGAGTCGAGTGCCTTAACCACCTGGCCATGGCCGGCCGCAGTTTAATTGAGAGGAACTTATGTGTTCAAAAATGAGATAGCGAATTTCCGTGATAGCATTATGCAAATGTCTTTTCGCCATTCAAAGGTGAAAGGGGCATATTGCTACCGAGTCGAGAACACGCGCCTTAGTGTCCCCGATTTTACTGTATGTGTGTTGACTTTCTGGATAAACATGCAACCACACCTGAGTATCACACCTCATGCAGAGCAGTTTATAATAAAACGATTACTCTGTAGAACTAATCTATTATCGCTCAAACTACCGTGTTATTATATCGTTTACTATCGGTGAGGTCTATACGTTGGGCAATTGCGTAATTTTATATTTTGCCTGTCCCAACACACATGATAAAGAATTTACATATTTTCTGTACAAAATATAAAGGGGACCTCAGGAGCCACTGATGGGATTAATTTCAATATTGAAGAGATTTTTATTTTTTATTATGAGGTACCGAGTGCCCCACAAAAAAAATTGGCAAGTACAAAACGTCAGAGACAAGAGGAACAAAAGTATTTAAAAACCCAACAGAAATCCATGGATAATTTGCAAGGTTAATTGTTAATATAATTAGAATACTTTAATATTGATTGTTTGTTTTGAATTTCGCGCAAAACTACACGAGGACTGTCTGCGCTAGCAGTCCCTAATTCAGCAGAAAAAAAAACGAGAGGGAAGGCAGCTAGTCATCACCACCCACCACCAATTCTTGGGCCACTCTTTTATTAACGAATAGTGGAATAGACCGTAATATTATAACGTTCCCACGGCTGAATGAGGTAGCATGTTCGGCGCGACGGGGATTCAAAGCCGCTCCCCTCGGATTGCGAGCCGAGCGTTCAAACCACGTGGCCATGCCAGGCCTTTAATTTTGATGTACTTGTGTAATATTAAAAACATCGTTCATGGTGTCATTTCGGGAACAGAATCTTTAAGAGCATTATCTTACACATTGTGTTATCTGAGATGTGTGGATAAATAAATTATTTGTTAACTTTTGATTATTATCCCGAGAAGCTGTAATAAAATAAACGCGGATAGCCCTCTGGTGGCTTTGCGCGAAATTCAAAACCAAACCAAACTGAATCTATGTTATTTAAAGAAATACGTAATGCTAAAACTGTGGGTATGTATATATATACATAATCATATCATAGGGATAAATTATTTTTTCCTTTTTTAAGAGCTGTGGTGGAGTGAAGGTTTTAAATAAAAAACAAAACTGTGTCCACAACACACGTTTATTTTTAACGATTCAGTCATCAGAAGTTAATGATAAGAGGTCAGTTTTGGTATATTTAAGCACTTCTTCAAGTATCATGAATATTTATGGATTTACTTCAGCTTCATAGGCACGATTCTACCGAAAATGTCGCACTGCATGGGTATTATTCTTCTGTTACGTTAACACGCACAGATACAGTTATTCTATGAACTGTATGTACGCTGTCTGGATACGGTTCTTCTGCTGAAGCCACGCTGTCTGGATGTGTGCGATTCTTTGTGTGAAATTCATATAATATAGACGTGTGGAGTTAATCTGTTAAATGTACTTTATCCAGTAATGAACTCTCCGTTAAATTCATTCTGTCTAGAAACGGTTATTGTGCTACCTTTACACTGTCTACAAACGGTTATTCTGCTACCTTTACACTGTCTAGAAATGGTTATTGTGCTACCTTTATACTGTCTAGAAACAGTTATTGCGCTACCTTTACACTGTGTAGAAACGGTTATTCTGCTACCTTTACACTGTCTAGAAACGGTTATTGTGCTACCTTTAAACTGTCTAGAAACGGTTATTCTGATACCTTAATACTGTCCAGAAACGGTTATTCTGCTACCTTTACACTGTCTACAAACGGTTATTCTGCTACCTTTACACTGTCTAAAAACGGTTATTCTGCTACCTTTACAGTGTCTAGAAACGGTTATTCTGTTACCTTTACACTGTCTAGAAACGGTTATTCTGATACATTTACACTGTCTAGAAACAGTTATTCTGCTACCCTTAAACTGTCTAGAAACGGTTATTGTGCTACCTTAATACTGTCTAGAAACGGTTATTTTGCTACCTTTACACTGTCAAGAAACGGTTATTCTGTTACCTTTATACTGTCTAGAAACAGTTATTCTGATACATTTACACTGTCTAGAAACAATTATTCTGCTACCCTTACACTGTCTAGAAACGGTTATTCTGCTACCTTTACACTGTCTAGAAACAGTTATTCTGCTACCTTTACACTGTCTAGAAACGGTTATTCTGCTACCTTTATACTGTCTAGAAACGGTTATTCTGCTACCTTTATACTGTCTAGAAACAGTTATTCTGATACATTTACACTGTCTAGAAACAGTTATTCTGCTACCCTTACACTGTCTAGAAACGGTTATTGTGCTACGTTAATACTGTCTAGAAACGGTTATTCTGCTACCTTTACACTGTCTAAAAACGGTTATTCTGCTACCTTTACATTGTCTAGAAACGGTTATTTTGCTACCTTTATACTGTCTAGAAACAGTTATTCTGATACATTTACACTGTCTAGAAACAGTTATTCTGATACCCTTACACTGTCTAGAAACGGTTATTCTGATACCTTAATACTGTCTAGAAACGGTTATTCTGCTACCTTTACACTGTCTAGAAACGGTTATTCTGCTACATTTACACTGTCTAGAAACGGTTATTGTGCTACCTTTATTCTGTCTAGAAACAGTTATTCTGATACATTTACACTGTCTAGAAACGGTTATTCTGCTACCTTTACACTGTCTAGAAACGGTTATTCTGCTACCTTTACACTGTCTAGAAACGGTTATTCTGCTACCTTTACACTGTCTAGAAACGGTTATTCTGCTACCTTTACAGTGTCTAGAAACGGTTATTCTGTTACCTTTACACTGTCTAGAAACGGTTATTCTGATACATTTACACTGTCTAGAAACAGTTATTCTGCTACCCTTACACTGTCTAGAAACGGTTATTGTGCTACCTTAATACTGTCTAGAAACGGTTATTCTGCTACCTTTACACTGTCTAGAAACGGTTATTCTGCTACCTTTACATTGTCTAGAAACGGTTATTCTGCTACCTTTATACTGTCTAGAAACAGTTATTCTGATACATTTACACTGTCTAGAAACAGTTATTCTGCTACCCTTACACTGTCTAGAAACGGTTATTCTGATACCTTAATACTGTCTAGAAACGGTTATTCTGCTACCTTTACACTGTCTAGAAACGGTTATTCTGCTACATTTACACTGTCTAGAAACGGTTATTGTGCTACCTTTATTCTGTCTAGAAACAGTTATTCTGATACATTTACACTGTCTAGAAACGGTTATTCTGCTACCTTTACACTGTCTAGAAACGGTTATTCTGCTACCTTTATACTGTCTAGAAACGGTTATTCTGCTACCTTTATACTGTCTAGAAACAGTTATTCTGATACATTTACACTGTCTAGAAACAGTTATTCTGCTACCCTTACACTGTCTAGAAACGGTTATTGTGCTACGTTAATACTGTCTAGAAACGGTTATTCTGCTACCTTTACACTGTCTAGAAACGGTTATTCTGCTACCTTTACAGTGTCTAGAAACGGTTATTCTGTTACCTTTACACTGTCTAGAAACGGTTATTCTGATACATTTACACTGTCTAGAAACAGTTATTCTGCTACCCTTACACTGTCTAGAAACGGTTATTGTGCTACCTTAATACTGTCTAGAAACGGTTATTCTGCTACCTTTACACTGTCTAGAAACGGTTATTCTGCTACCTTTACATTGTCTAGAAACGGTTATTTTGCTACCTTTATACTGTCTAGAAACAGTTATTCTGATACATTTACACTGTCTAGAAACAGTTATTCTGCTACCCTTACACTGTCTAGAAACGGTTATTGTGCTACGTTAATACTGTCTAGAAACGGTTATTCTGCTACCTTTACACTGTCTAGAAACGGTTATTCTGCTACATTTACACTGTCTAGAAACGGTTATTGTGCTACCTTTATTCTGTCTAGAAACAGTTATTCTGATACATTTACACTGTCTAGAAACGGTTATTCTGCTACCTTTACACTGTCTAGAAACGGTTATTCTGCTACCTTTACACTGTCTAGAAACGGTTATTCTGTTACCTTTACACTGTCTAGAAACGGTTATTCTGCTACCTTTACAGTGTCTAGAAACGGTTATTCTGTTACCTTTACACTGTCTAGAAACGGTTATTCTGATACATTTACACTGTCTAGAAACAGTTATTCTGCTACCCTTACACTGTCTAGAAACGGTTATTATGCTACCTTTACATTGTCTAGAAACGGTTATTATGCTACCCTTACACTGTCTAGAAACGGTTATTCTGATACCTTAATACTGTCTAGAAACGGTTATTCTGCTACCTTTACACTGTCTAGAAACGGTTATTCTGCTACATTTACACTGTCTAGAAACGGTTATTGTGCTACCTTTATTCTGTCTAGAAACAGTTATTCTGATACATTTACACTGTCTAGAAACGGTTATTCTGCTACCTTTACACTGTCTAGAAACGGTTATTTTGCTACCTTTACACTATCTAGAAACGGTTATTCTGCTATCTTTATACTGTTTAGAAACAATTATTCTGCTGCCTTTACACTGTCTAGAAACGGTTATTCTGCTACCTTTATTCTGTCTAGAAACGGTTATTCTGCCACCTTTATACTGTCTAGAAACGGTTATTCTGCTACCTTTACAGTGTCTAGAAACGGTTATTCTGTTACCTTTACACTGTCTAGAAACGGTTATTCTGATACATTTACACTGTCTAGAAACAGATATTCTGCTACCCTTACACTGTCTAGAAACGGTTATTGTGCTACCTTAATACTGTCTAGAAACGGTTATTCTGCTACCTTTACACTGTCTAGAAACGGTTATTCTGCTACCTTTACACTGTCTAGAAACGGTTATTCTGCTACCTTTACATTGTCTAGAAACGGTTATTCTGCTACCTTTATACTGTCTAGAAACAGTTATTCTGATACATTTACACTGTCTAGAAACAGTTATTCTGCTACCCTTTCACTGTCTAGAAACGGTTATTCTGATACATTTACACTGTCTAGAAACGGTTATTCTGCTACCTTTACACTATCTAGAAACGGTTATTCTGCTACCTTTACATTGTCTAGAAACGGTTATTCTGCTACCTTTATACTGTCTAGAAACAGTTATTCTGATACATTTACACTGTCTAGAAACAGTTATTCTGCTACCCTTACACTGTCTAGAAACGGTTATTCTGATACCTTAATACTGTCTAGAAACGGTTATTCTGCTACCTTTACACTGTCTAGAAACGGTTATTGTGCTACCTTTACATTGTCTAGAAACGGTTATTCTGCTACCTTTACACTGTCTAGAAACGGTTATTGTGCTACCTTTACATTGTCTAGAAACGGTTATTCTGCTACCTTTACACTGTCTAGAAACGGTTATTCTGCTACATTTACACTGTCTAGAAACGGTTATTGTGCTACCTTTATTCTGTCTAGAAACAGTTATTCTGATACATTTACACTGTCTAGAAACGGTTATTCTGCTACCTTTACACTGTCTAGAAACGGTTATTTTGCTACCTTTACACTATCTAGAAACGGTTATTCTGCTATCTTTATACTGTCTAGAAACAGTCATTCTGCTGCCTTTACACTGTCTAGAAACAGTTATTGTGCTACGTTAATACTGTCTAGAAACAGTTATTCTGATACATTTACACTGTCTAGAAACGGTTATTCTGCTACCTTTACACTGTCTAGAAACGGTTATTTTGCTACCTTTACACTATCTAGAAACGGTTATTCTGCTATCTTTATACTGTCTAGAAACAGTCATTCTGCTGCCTTTACACTGTCTAGAAACGGTTATTCTGCTACCTTTATACTGTCTAGAAACGGTTATTCTTCTAACTTTACACTGTCTAGATGCAATTCTTCTGTTTAAGACAACACTATCCCGGTATGATTATTTTGCTAATGGTTTTTCTATCTAAGCGTAAAGAATTATTCTGCCAAGAATAATGTCGATTATATTATTTTGCCAGGTTAACACGGTGTGGATACGATTGAATGATTACATTATTTTGCCAGGTTAACACGGTGTGGATACGATTGAATGATTACATTATTTTGCTAGGTTAACACGGTGTGGATACGATTGAATGATTACATTATTTTGCTAGGTTAACACGGTGTGGATACGATTGAATGATTATATTATTTTGCCAGGTTAACACGGTGTGGATACGATTGAATGATTACATTATTTTGCCAGGTTAACACGGTGTGGATACGATTGAATGATTATATTATTTTGCCAGGTTAACACGGTGTGGATACGATTGAATGATTACATTATTTTGCCAGGTTAACACGGTGTGGATACGATTGAATGATTATATTATTTTGCTAGGTTAACACGGTGTGGATACGATTGAATGATTACATTATTTTGCTAGGTTAACACGGTGTGGATACGATTGAATGATTACATTATTTTGCCAGGTTAACACGGTGTGGATACGATTGAATGATTATATTATTTTGCCAGGTTAACACGGTGTGGATACGATTGAATGATTACATTATTTTGCCAGGTTAACACGGTGTGGATACGATTGAATGATTACATTATTTTGCCAGGTTAACACGGTGTGGATACGATTGAATGATTATATTATTTTGCTAGGTTAACACGGTGTGGATACGATTGAATGATTACATTATTTTGCTAGGTTAACACGGTGTGGATACGATTGAATGATTATATTATTTTGCCAGGTTAACATGGTGTGGATACGATGAATGATTACATTATTTTGCCAGGTTAACACGGTGTGGATACGATTGAATGATTATATTATTTTGCCAGGTTAACACGGTGTGGATACGATTGAATGATTACATTATTTTGCCAGGTTAACACGGTGTGGATACGATTGAATGATTATATTATTTTGCCAGGTTAACACGGTGTGGATACGATTGAATGATTACATTATTTTGCCAGGTTAACACGGTGTGGATACGATTGAATGATTACATTATTTTGCCAGGTTAACACGGTGTGGATACGATTGAATGATTATATTATTTTGCCAGGTTAACACGGTGTGGATACGATTGAATGATTACATTATTTTGCCAGGTTAACACGGTGTGGATACGATTGAATGATTATATTATTTTGCCAGGTTAACACGGTGTGGATACGATTGAATGATTACATTATTTTGCCAGGTTAACACGGTGTGGATACGATTGAATGATTATATTATTTTGCCAGGTTAACACGGTGTGGATACGATTGAATGATTACATTATTTTGCTAGGTTAACACGGTGTGGATACGATTGAATGATTACATTATTTTGCCAGGTTAACACGGTGTGGATACGATTGAATGATTACATTATTTTGCTAGGTTAACACGGTGTGGATACGATTGAATGATTACATTATTTTGCCAGGTTAACACGGTGTGGATACGATTGAATGATTACATTATTTTGCTAGGTTAACACGGTGTGGATACGATTGAATGATTATATTATTTTGCCAGGTTAACACGGTGTGGATACGATTGAATGATTACATTATTTTGCCAGGTTAACACGGTGTGGATACGATTGAATGATTACATTATTTTGCCAGGTTAACACGGTGTGGATACGATTGAATGATTACATTATTTTGCCAGGTTAACACGGTGTGGATACGATTGAATGATTACATTATTTTGCTAGGTTAACACGGTGTGGATACGATCGAATACAGAAATATTTGGTTGTTGTTGTTTTTTTCCAAAATTCCACTTGTCATCCGCTTTTCAGATTTTTTTGTGAAGAAAATCAAATTACCAATGAGTAGGGGCGAAGGAAAATAAGGGTCAAGGGGCTGTGACATGCACAAGAATGGCAGGACAACGTGTTGAGTGACTGAAGCAGCAATTGATGATTGGATATGGAAACTTAGGATGAGCCAATATCAAGGTATAGTTTCTCAAGTCTCCGCACCAACTGCGCCTAGGACATAAAAATTGATGCTTTCGGCCTGTCTGACTTCCTGTGGAGACTTGCCATCCTCTTATCAGCGCCGTCAGGCGAGATAACAAGCTGACCCCTTCTGACCAGCTGGTGGAGACTAGAATATTCAGGTGCTTCGTTAAAAACAAAGGAAGACACTAGAACGGCGCATTCAAAACTGTGCAACGTTTTGTTTAATTATTTATTTCTCATAAAGAGAGCCGGCCCGGCATGGTCAGATGGGTTAAGGCGTGCGACTCGTAATCTGAGGGTCGCGGGTTTGCATCCCCCGTCGCACCAAACATGCTCGCCTTTTCAGCCGTTTGGACGTTATAATGTGTCGGTCAATCCCGTTATTCGTTAGTAAAAGAGTAGTCTAAAAGTTGGTGGTGGGTGGTGATGACTAGCTGTCTTCCCGTTAGTTTTACACTGCTAACTTAGGGACGGCTAGCGCAGATAACCCTCGAGTAGCTTTGCGCGAAATTTAAAAACAAACGAACAATAAAGAGAGCCCTGTGATTTTGTTTGTTGACCGAAACCAAGCTTAAACATCCATGTTGCTGTGAGGCTATTCTGAGTTTTATAAATTAATTCGTCCACCAGGTAGAAACATTTCGTTTATTGTGTTTAACGTTGATGTACATTTCTGTATTACTGCCAGCCAATAGAAATAAAGTAACGTTTTTTATGGAGCAACTGATTTTTCTAATTAAAAATAAACACGAAAATATGTGTTTAAGTAAAAAAATATATAGCATAAACTATAAAAAACATTTTCTTCTACGATGAATATTATTCGGCGAAAATGATGTCTGGTATGAAAAATAAAGAAAATAAACATCATATGACACTGTAAAAAACAATTTATTAGCAGGCTCTATAGTTTAATTTTAAAGCTATCTACGTGTATTTCAATATGCGGCCCGGCATGGCCAGGTGGTTAAGGCACTCGACTCGTAATCCGAGAGTCGAGGGTTCAAATCACCGTCGCACCAAACATGCTTTCCCTTTCAGCCGTGGGGGCGTTATAATGATACGGTTAATACCACTATTCTTTAGTAAAAGAGTAGCCCAAGAATTGGCGGTGGATGGTGATGACTAGCTGCTTTCCTTTTAGCCTTACACTGCTAAATTAGGGACGGCTAGCGCAGATAGCCCTCCTGTAGCTCTGCACGAAATTCAAACCCAACCAACAAACAATTTCAATACCCGGATGACGTAAACAAATAACCATTATTTCTCTATTGATACACAATAAACCAGACTGTTTGTAGAAATAAAACTACGTCAGACTGTTCACTAAATGAATCCGTAGTGCAAACTGATGCACCACATTGTAGCAGAATGCAGATGTTCATACAAATTAAGTTTTTTCTTGAATAAAATGTTAGTTACTTTGATAAAATAGAAACAAATTATTCAGTCGTTTTGGTTGTGTAGTTAGGGCGCTTAACTCTCTGGTTCGAATCCCCCTCACTATCGGGATGTTATGTTGTGACGCTCAATCTCACTATTCTTTGGTAAATGAGAAAGCCAAAAGGTGGAAGTGAGGTTGATGACCAGCTGCCTTACCTCAAGTCTCACACTTTCCAATTAGAGACGGCTAGCGCAGATAACAGGAAATACAAAAAGAATTCTTGACTCGCAATTGGTTCGAATCCCTCCAAATGGGAGACAGTCACTTCTGCTATTCTTCAATAATACAGTAAACCCAATTATAGGCGGCGGGCGATGATGAATAACTGCCTTCTCTCTGGTCTTTTACTCTTAAATTACTGGTACCTATCGTGTAACTTCGAGTGAAATTCAAGTTACGAAAAATATAATAATTCATTATTTGAAATGGATTATCGTGAACAAATACACTTTTAAATTCAACAAGGCTTGTATTTATTTTAATATCACTATTTAACGATATAAGAAGTTTATTTTTTTCGAATAACAAATATTGCAAATTTTGTGGTTGAGACGGAAGACATGTCAAAGACTTTTTTATATTGATAAATATCAAAAACTTCACTAAGTGATTGTAGTATCAGCAACTTTAAAAAAAACTTATTTTATTTTACAAGTCTATAACAGCTTCACGTCAGTTTTATAATAATATTTATACGACATTAGACTTATTATTTTTACTTAACATTTTTTTTTTTGTTAAGGTACAACCTTAAAACCAAGGGTTCGATTTCTCTTGGTGGACACAACAGATATTCCAAGGTACTATAACGGTTATCTTAATATACATTTTTTTCTTTCTGGTTTATTTCTTTTTAGTCTTTTCTAAATGCACGTGAATTGGCGAATTGTAAACATTCTGATCGTTCTTCTTTCTTATTGATAGACAGACAAAAAAAAAAAATTCTCTTTCAATTAGTTACAATATCTATTTTTACTCCATGTCTATCCGATGTCATCTTTCCCCTCTTAGTTTGGAACATTATATATAGGCACCCTGCTAATTTCGCCATTTATCATGAGTCCCTGTAGTTGACACGTGGGATGTTGAACCCCTCTACCTCGTGACCTCGTGCCTCTGTACTGGGGCAGGTCATATTTTTGGTACGTACTTGAGTCTTTCGCAAGTGGAAATTGATGCTGACAGAGATAAAATTTGGCATCATACAACCGTTGGGTGTAAACCCACTTGTTGTTATGACAAGTCAAACAAATAATCCCTACATTTTCTTCAATACGACAATAAATCTAAAACAAAAACAAAATGACATCGAAAAATAAAATTACACGTGGCTTCCTCTTGAACAAGATGAAGTATTATATTAGTGAATCTAAATATTAAAATTAACGATCTTACTGAAGCCAAGAATATTGCTGCAACACTAAACTACTATAATACTAAGTATATACTACATACTAAAGTGCTATAATACTACATATATATACTATAATACTAAACTGCAGCCTACGTTCTTCAGTATATTAAAAGTATCTTTATCCTCACGGCTCAGCGGTATGTTTGTGGGGGTACAATGCTAAAAATTGGATTTCGATACCTGTGGTAGGAATAACATAGATAGGTCATTGTGTAGCTTTGATCTTAACTACTCCTTAATTTTTACTTTTGAACCTCTAGGGTACTAGTTACCAAACATAGGGTTGACAATGCTAAAATTCAGGTTTCGATACCCGTGGTGAGCACAGCTCATGTAGTTCATTGAGTAGTTTTGCGCTTAACTACATATTAATCTCTTTAAAGCCCTATTTACTAAACATCTGAAGTTTACGGATTTTTAAAGCTAAAACCAGAGGTTCGATTCCTCTCTGCAGACTCAGCAGATAGTCCTACATGGATTTGATATAAGAAAAACACACACACTCTCTTTTCATTATAATTCTGAAAGAAAAAAACTTTAAAAAAATATTATTTATATTTTCAGAATAGCTAAAATAAATTTTTAGGGGATAATTTTTTCTAATTTTATAAGATTATGCCTATGCAACTTAACTCTCAATATCAAGTTATTACTTTCCCCAATATACAACAGATCTGTTTATATTTTAAAGCAAAAGTGATATTTTTAGAATTACAACAAAAAGAGACTGCATGGCCAGCTGGGCTAAGGAGTTCGACTCGTAATCTGAGGGTCGTGGGTTTGAATCCCCGTCGCACCAAACATGCTCGCCCTTTCAGTCGTGGGGGTGTTATAATGTTGCGATCAATTCCACTATTCGTTAATAAAAGAGTTGTTCAAGAGTTGGCGGTGGGTGCTCATGACTAGCTGCCTTCCCTCTGGCCTTACACTGCTAAATTAAGGACGGCTAGCGCAGATAGCCCTCGTGTAGCTTTGCGCGAAATTAAACAAACAAACCGAAAGAATATCCCACCTTCACTCTTTCAGTCCAATAATTATATTTTCTAATTCGAAATATCTAATTGTAGACTTTAAACAATTATTTCTATTAGAAGTTACAACACTTTTTTTGTTTTTTTATACTCAAAGTATTTTAAAACTTATGTATATAAATGTGGAGGTTGCCGTTTAGCCAGAATTATTATAGAATTTTCCGCAATATTACTTTACTTCTTATTTGAAATATACAGCTTTATCTATTTGTTTTAGAATAAAATTAATACTAATTAACCAATACCTACAGATAATTAGTTGTGTCTGCTGATGTAACATTTGTATTATTATATCTAATTCTTTCTCCTCCTATCGGCTTAAAACGTCGACCAATAATCTTCTTTAGATGTTGAATTTTTATAAAAAATTATTTCAATTATTTCAATCTTATATTTGTCACGTTCGATAACACCATGTAACAATATTTTTACTTTTTCTTGTTCCTGGACAGAAAGGGTTATTTCCCAGTTGCTTATGCCTAAAGTGAATGGAAAAGACCTATTTTTCTCTTTCAAACTTTGCTTTTGTGACCTGGGAGCGTATAACGAAAACATGATGGGAGACTATATTTGGGGGCTGATACGTGAAAGTTATTTACATTACAGTCGCAAATCTCGAAAAGCTACTCACTTCTAAACATGTTTGTATAACTTTAGTATAAATACATGTAAATCTTGATTCATATGTTGTTTTATTCAGACCTTATGTAAATGAAAATGTGCAAATTTGCCGGTTTTTTACACAGAAAATAGGTTAATTTCTAAATTTCATTATCCAGGTCACAAAAGCAAAGTTTAAAGGGAATAATGGTCATTTTCTGTACTTTTACAACATAAGCAATTAAGAAATAACACATACTATCAAGGAACATAATTTGTGTTAGGTAGTGTTATGTATTAAGGTATTATTTTAACGTTTTGTTCAATGAAGATAACCTTCTACGAAATATAGAAGTTTCATAAAGCTTAAGCCTCGGTGAAAGCTCGAACGTTCTTGAAAAAAAATACAGTATAAACCACGTCAGACAGGGTGAGAAAGAATTTATAATTAGTTCAGAGATCGTTAAAGAGTATATGTTTAACAGTGTAAGTTGGTCTGTGATTCAATTATCGAATAAGTTATTCATTAGTTAGCAAGTTAGTCAGATAACGCACTCGTTATCCATCGATTAGCGAGAATTTTTTCAAGTGGCTTAAGCCTTGTCTGTGACTTAGGCATATATTGGATTTTGGCATATATTCAACTTTTGTTGAAGCCATGTTTGTGAAGTTACACCCACCATTGAACGTGGCCTGTATAGAACGTAACTGAAGAAATAAATTAATTTGTTAACCTTAACTGACTGAAAATCACATTATTTTTTACAAATAATCCAAAAAGAACCTGCTCAACAAACCTATCAGAAGTAGAGTTATTTTGGTGAAAATAAAATAAGTCTTGCACTAAGTTCCAAGATGATAAAGCAAGCACGAGGTGAGACGAACGAATTATGAAACTGTAGCGAAAAGAGACAGAGTATTAAAAGAAGAAAAAAAAGAGGGGAGAAATCCGGAAAATTCAAAGAGGATAAAGAGGAAATAAATAGAAAATTAAAAACACGAAAAGAAATTAGAACAAAAGACCAACGGTCTATGAAGTAAATGTGGTACAAAAGGCATACGAGGCTCATGTTGTAATAATTTCCAAAGTAAATGGATAGAGTAATGACCAATAAGCTTTTCATCTTGTTGCCCATTTCAAAGAACCTGACATTAAGTAACTTTTAAGCCGAGACACAACAACTATCAAGCATTTGCATCTATCTTATCCAAGTTTAAAGTGACACACTAGAAATAAGTTTCCAAAATGAAGACTGGAAGATTTGGAATGGTTTGTCTAATTTTCCACCATGATGCTCTCATAAAATGATGGACTAGTTGGGAAATGATCAGTTCATGACAGACAGATGCCATGACAGATGAAGATATATAAATTAGGCTGAAGTAAAGTAGATGTAAAACAAAATCAACAGTTAGTGGTAGAACATCACTCTATTAAAGTGGCAGATTAAAAAAGAACCAAAGTTACCAACTAGAAGCTTTGAGATCATCAGATTTGGTTGTTATGAACTATAAACTCCCATTAAAGATAGTCTAGAGGAACAGGAGAGATTACTTGGAAAAGTGATAACATGGAATGGATGAAATAAGCCAAAAGATATTATGTGTTTCAAGTGTAAATTTAAATGACATATTGCGAAGAATTTCAGCCAGAAGCCTGAAGGAAATAAATTATCCTTACAATGAAGACGACACCATGAAGAATCAATAGCTGATAATAAACCAAGCAAAATATTCCATAAGGATGAGTCTCTGAGTCAAATAGATCAAAGGATTGTAAAGAGCTAAACAGACATTGAAAAACAGAAATTAGTTGGATTGATGGGGTAAAGTTCAGTTGGAAATATTCCACCTGCTACAAATGAAATAAGAAGCTTATAATTTAATGAAACCAGTTCACGAGTCAATGAGCTTGTCGATTTCATGTTTCGCACTATGTTTTCCGGCTACAGCTGCTCGACCATATTTTGTAATGAAAGGTTAGAAATAACTTCCAAAGGAGATGAAATGATGCAAACAGCACGTGGACATAAAATTCTGAAAACAAGAAAAGTTAGAAACTACCCTTACCATGAGAAGCTTCTAAACGTTATATGAGGTGTGAGTAATAATATCTAGGTATTAGGGATGAATTTACATATGGTAACTGGGATTCAATATAACCAACCATTACATGAGAAACTTCTAAACGTTACATGAGGTGTGAGTAATAATATCTAGGTATTAGGGATGAATTTACATATGGTAACTGGGATTCAATATAACCAACCATTACATGAGAAACTTCTAAGCGTTGCATGAGGTGTGAGTAATAATATCGACCTATTAGGGATGAATTTACATATGGTAACTGGGATTCAATATAACCAACCATTACAGTGTGTTCTGAAGAATTAATGGTTGAAAGAACTCTCGTGAATCTGAAGAGCATAAACGTTATGAACACAATGAATTATAAAATTTAAATCAAGTCTAGATGGGACATTGGAAGATATGCACTTCTACAGGTCGTACTTCCATATCACAGAATATCAGAAGAAGGTATCTTTGAAGCGATATTTAGAAATTTTGATATCAAATAATCACGTAAAGATAGCTATCCACTTCACTTACAAGAGCCGTATGACAATGCTATGTAATCTTTACAGCTGGTCAATGCTAGAAATTACGCGACCTCATAATGGAACATCAAAGTACCTTCTTCGGTAGACTTCATGATTTTGGATGAACAAATAAAACATCTCATACAATTAATAATGAAGATGTAGCCCAATATCTCAGTTAGAACATTCTATTTTGCAAAACACACTGAGAGGTTTTCAAGAATATAGAAGAGTTGAAAAAAAAAAAGAGTAATAGAAATAATTACCAGACCTTTGGAATCACCAATTATACTTGTGAACAAGGAGGATAGATCCACAAAGTTCTATGTATACCATTGTAAGGTTAATGAATTTACAAAAAAGGATGCCTGCCCGCTTCCTAGGATTGAATCTACTTTGGATGACTTATCTGAATTCAAATGGTTTTCTACATTGGATCTGAAAAAAAAAGATATTGGCGAATGCATTTCGTGGAATCAAGTAGAGAGACAACGACCTTTACTGAAAAAACAACTTGTGAAAATATGTTGCTTTACTATCTGGAGTACGTAGTGCACCTGCAACGTTTCAATGACTAACGAAGTTTGCTGTTTCTGATCTACCTTGGAACAATGTGCTCATGTACATGGATGAACAATCACATATGGTAAGATCTCTGATAATTCTTGTAATGAGCTAAAGAAAACACTAACTTTGTTCAGGAAAAGAGAACCTTAAGCTGATTCCCATGAAGTTTAAATTGTTCCATTAACAGATGGATTTCCTGGGACACATTATAGACAGAAACAGAATGTCTATAGGCCCATCTGAGATCGAATCTGTCCAGAACTAGCTAGCAGTAAAAACATTAATAAGGAAAGATGATTCTAGGACTATGCTCTTTATATCATTTTCGTCTTTTACAAAAATTACTTAAAAACAAATAACTTTTTCTGGTTGCTGATTGTGAACAAGTATTAAGTAAACTGGAAGAAAACGAATCCATACTCCTGTATATGCACACCCAACCTTTGAAGATTCACTTCTATTGGTTGAAGGTATCTCTACATCTGCAGTGGAAAGAATATTATTACAAGTACAACACGGAAATAGGCAAGTGATTGGCTACCATAACATAACCACAGAAATGAGGTATTCAATTTTTTTAAAAAACTAGCAAATGCTGTTGGAGCCGGAAATAGTTTCCCTTAGTACCTAAATGACCAAACATTCATACTCTAGAGAGATCATGTAACATTTAAGTAGCTCATAATTTTTCGCATTTAAGAAGGCGAGATAGAAATATGGTTTCAGGAGTAAATGTCAATATTGTAAATCATTTTGGACAGAAACATAAAATACTGACTAATTATTTCAAAGATCATGTGTTAATAAAAATAACGAAGCTTAAGATAATACAAATGATCAATAATAAACTGAAAGGTAGTCAAGCAGAAGACTCGTCAAAAATCGTACAGAAAAAAAGCCCTCAGGGCAAATAGTTGGTCCATACAGCCCACAGGCACAGATGTACTGAGCAGAGTGCGATACATCATGTCAACATTCTCTGCATTAAGGAACACCCCATGTCTACAACCTTCTAACAGATGGACACTTAGCTGTTATTAAGACAATGAAGCGAGTAAGAGAAAGAAAGCCTCTATTATTTTGGGTGCCAAGAATTTATACTGAAGTGATGTAAATCGTGTGAAATATGTTGTGAGTGAAAGGAGCTGTAAAAAGAAGAGCATATATAGCTATCCTGGTGTGATGTTGGAGTACCACTTGAGACATTTGCTCTTGATGTGCACGATCCTCTGCTACAAAGTATAAATTGAACTAAATACCTCATAATTTTTGTGGACTATTTCGTGAAATGGTCAAAACTTTGCGATGCTTCCTTGTTAGGAAGCTGAAACTCTACCAAGAAAACTTCGTAATGAATTTGTTTTAACTGATGAATGGCTATGAAACTTGAATCAGTTCAGGAATGGGACTTTGAGTTAACTTTGTATAAATGTCTCAAATCCTTAGAATAAACAAAAACAGGACAACAAGCATTCATTCATCTTCAATTCAAATGTTAGATAGATATAGTTTTATAGTTTCATATGGATGAACATCAGAAAACGTGGGATTAAGATCTTTCAGTCATGTTTATGAGTTATCAAACGATGATGCCTGAAACTGTTGGCAACATATCATAGTTACTGATGTTTGAGAGAGAACTTGCACTCTGAGAATAATTGCTCAATACAGTCTTACATAGACTATGTAGAGAGACTAAGAAACACTATTGATACCATACATAACTTTACTCAGAAAAAAACTTAAATAAGCTTGTGATAAGATGAAAAACTCACTATGATATTAATGCTGATACATTGGATTTCAGTGAAGTGATATGGTTCAGCTAGACAATCCCCACTACGACAAAGTATGAATTCCAAAGTTAAGTGGATGTTGGAAAGAACCATATTATGTAGTCAAAAGAATTGCTGATCACTTTTACAGAATCCACAATAACAGGCAGTTCGAACCAAAGGTCCCCCATCGTGACTGTCTTTGGAAGTATGTCATTGAGAGAATGACCAACTGGTTGATTTCAGAGAAGTTTCCACCAGTAAATAAATCTATCTATTGAAGAGTCTAAGGGTTTTGTCAAAACAGTTTTAGGGAATAATTTGCCGATGGGAATTCAACTTACTGAAGAATCCAGGGTTTCTGTAGAGACACCTTCTAAAGGATCACCTAGGATAGAATCACCAGTGGATTTTTCGACCATTTATCTCGAGAGAGCTCCCACAGTGACAAGGCAGGAAGTGACAAAAAAGAGTCAACAATGTATACCATATTTGTACCGTGAGTCTCGGAAAATAACCTCGTCAAAATGACCTGATAAATGGACATTTTAGCCATATTAAAATAAGGTATGAAGATTCTGTTTAGTTAATCAAAATTTTTATTGTATTTTGTTTAAAACCGTCAATTAATAACATAACTGTTGAAATGTATATTTGTAAATAATGATATTTTCGTATATTTATATCCACTTATTACTTACATCAAAATGAAACGCGCAAACAAGCGCATTTATATAATAATATGCAAACACATTTTCAGGACAGAAAATACAAAGTATTGTTATAATAGATTAACTTTGACCCATAGTTCTAGCTTGGTGTTGTTATGAGTTAAGTAATTTACATACCTATTAACGTTGGCTTTGGAGGCCTCGCCTAGTATTTTGGTGGATTCAGTAATATACACGCCTATTAGCTTTGGCGGGTATGTCTAACCTCGATTTAGCTATAGTCTTTTAAACTTTTTTTTTTAATATTTGCTTAAAAATTATTAATTAGCAAACGAATCGATTCTTCGACTATGTACCCTCAACTGTTAGGTTCTGACACGTTTAAGTTAGTACCTCATATAAAGGAGAGGCCCTTAAAATCTCCATTTTATAACTTTGAGCTAAAAGAAACAAACACAAGAAAGTACAATATTAGTCAATTATGCATTTTAAATTAAGTAACTTCAGGGATTTTTCAGTATGTCACATAAAGAGGTCTTCAATGATCCATAAAAGAAGTCTTCAATGATCCAAACAAGAAGTCTTCAATAATCCATAAAAGAAGTCTTCAATGATCCAAACAAGAAGTCTTCAACGATCCATAAAAGAAGTCTTCAGTGATTCATAAGAGAAGCATTGAATTATCCATAAGAGAAGTCTTCAATGATCCAAAAAAGATATTTTCAATGATCCAAACAAGAAGTCTTCAACGATCCAAACAAGAAGTCTTCAATGATCTATGAAAGAGGTCTTCAATGCTTTATAAAAAAAACCTTCAGTCATCCATGAGAGAAGTCTTCAATGATTCATAAGAGAAATTACATTAGATTGGATTAAACATTTTCTGGATCTCTAGCAATACTTGCCAATTAATATTAGTTTAGTGACTTAGGCAATGAGGCATAAGATCAGATGTAAGTACCATTTTTCGGCCTTTCTGAATCTTCCAAATAATGACTGAAAGGTATTCGTAAAGCTTATCTTATCATTTTATTGGTGGCCTACATCACGACTCAACTTTAAAAAAAACGTTAAATTATTTTGATCTAAAAATGTATATACTAAAATAACACGCCAGGCATGGCCAGTAGTTAAGGCACTCGAATCGTAATCTGAGAATGGCGGGTTCGAATCTCCGTCGCACCAAACATTATCACCTTTTCAGCCGTGTGACATTACAATATGACGGTCAATCTGACTATTCGTTAGTAAAAGAGTAGCCCAAGAGTTGGTAGTGAGTGGTAATGACTAGCTGTCTCTACCCTAGTCTCACACTGTAAAATTAGGGACGGCTATTGCAGACAGCCCTCGTGTAGCTTTGCGCGAAATCCAAACTAAAATAATAACGTATAAATTAGTCGTTTGCATATATATTAGTGTTATTTAATTAATTCTTAAGAATGCTTGTTTCTGATATAAATAACGTTAATTACTTAATATGAACAGAGATCAATACTTAGTATTTTGATAACTGAAAATATTAACTATGTAAAATACAAAAACTGTCTTATGTAATTACAATAGCCCTCTTCCTGATTCTGGTTGAATATTTCGACAGAAAACAAGTACATTTTATTAAAAAAACTCTTTGAGAAATATTCATTTTTTATTCAAAATGGGCCCGGTATGGCCAAACGCGCAAGGCGTGCGACTCGTAATCCCAGGGTCGCGGGTTCGCGCCCGCGTCGCGCCAAACATGCTCGCACTCCCAGCCGTGGGGGCGTTATAATGTGACAGTTAATCCCACTATTCGTTGGTAAAAGAGTTGCCCAAGAGTTGGCGGTGGGTGGTGATGACTAGCTGCCTTCCCTCTAGTCTTACACTGCTAAATTAGGGACGGCTAGCACAGATAGCCCTCAAGTAGCTTTGTGCTAAATTCCAAAAAAAAAACGAACAAAAAAAACCAAAATTATTCAAAACGATCCTTCACTAGCTGCATAGTTATCAAACAAGCCATTTTATGGAAACAAGGGAAAACTACAAAATACTGTTTTCTGCTTTATTAAGTATCGTTTTGTTGTTTCTCACATAGTTGATGTACACAGAGAATACACTCAATATCTATAAATTTTATTGCTAATAAAATAGCAACCAGAGAGAGTTTTATTAAAAGACTGTTGTAACAAGGTTCTCATAAGATGGCCGGACGTGGTCTATTAGTTAGTGTTCGTGGTTGACGATTGCAAGGTGAATACACTACGCACTTCCAGCTATGAGCGCGTTATAAAAACAACAGTCAGTCTTACTATTCGGTTAAGAGAAGTCGTAGAGGCAGCGGATGCCGTTGACTGATTCCTTCCTTCTGGTCACAAGCTAAAAGTTAAGGATACCTAGGCTTGACCTTTAGAAAACTGGATCTGGCGGTTTGACCCTTGTGATACTTCGAGGTAATGTTCAAGTTAAAAATAACAATTACAAAAGAAAATGCTGTTAAAATTGCTGTTATTACGTAATTTATTTTAAAGAAAAAAGTTAAAATAGCTATATCGCAGTTTAGCTCCAGAAGCCAATGAAAAAATGAGAGAATACTGTAATTTGTATAGTTTGAATTCAAATTTGAAGAGTGATATACATTATTTTAGTTTTTCAAGTAGACAGGTGTTTGAGATACCTTCACTTATTCTGACGTGCTCATTACGCTAGTAACAGCGAATGTCTTTGTTTGTTTGTTTTGAATTTCGCGCAAAGGTACTCGAGGGCTATCTGCGCTAGCCGTCCCTAAGTTAGTAGTGTAAGACTAGAGGGAAGGCAGCTAGTCATCACCACCCACCGCCAACTCTTGGGCTACTCTTTTACCAACGAATAGTGGGATTGACCGTGACATTATAACGCCCCCACGGCTGAAAGGGCGAGCATGTTTGGTGCGACGGGGATACGAAACCGCGACCCTCAGATTACAAGTCGCACGCCTTAACACGCTTGGCCGTGCCGGGCTTGCGAATGTCTTTGTATGATGTAGTTAGACAAACTTATCAAAACCCTTATTTAGTCATGAATATACAACTTACAAGAGACACTCAACTCTTAAATACATTTATTACTGATATTTGTAACTCAAGGCTCAAAGCTATTGAAAAATTTTATTGTGCTTTTTACAAAAATTCGTCAAAGCTTTTAAAGTCGGTGGACATGTTCTTTAGCCCGGCGTGGCCAGGTGGGTTAAGGCATTCGACTTCCCGTCGCACCAAACATGCTCACCCTTTTAAGCCGTGGTGGCGTTATAATGTGACGGTCAATCCCACTATTCGTTGGTAAAAGAGTAGCCCAAAAGTTGGCGGCGGGTGATGATGACTAGCTGCTAAATTAGGGTCGGCTAGCGCAGATAGCCTTCGTGTAGCTTTGCGCGAAATTAAAAATAAACTTATTTCTGGTTTTGGCCCAGCATGGCGAGGTGGGTTAAGGCGTTCGAGTCGTTATCCGATGGTCGCGGGTTCGAATTCCCGTCGCACCAAACATGCTCGCCCTTTCAACCGTAGGCGCGTTATAATGTGACGGTCAATCTCATTATTCGTTTGTAAAACAGTAGACCAAAAGTTGGCGGTGGGTGGTGATGACTAGCTGCTAAATTAGGGACGGCTAGCGCAGACAGCCCTCGTGTAGCTTTGCGCGAAATTAAAAACAAAACAAAACAAAACAAAAAACAAACATTTTCTTTATTTTAATTTGCTCTAGGACATTCTAACTGACTCTTCCTTACAGGAATAAAAATATTAACATAAATTTATGGTAAACTGTATTACGAGATCAAGACTGCACCCTGCTAAAGAGTTAGCAAAGAACTGAGGGATTTATAAGCATGCAAGGAAATGGGTTTTATTAATCGAAAGTATTCATATTTGGGGATTGTATAATCAAACAAGAGTTTTACTAATGGAAGAGTACTGAAAGTTGGGGAGCATATTAGCATACAAAAAGGGAATTTGATAATAGAACGTATTGAGATTTGGAAATAGTATTAGCATATAAGTAGGCAGCTTTTATTAACAGAAAGTAGTGAAATTTGGGGAGCATATTCATATATAATTCAAATGGTTTTTACTCTTGCAATTATGTGAAAAAACAAGCATGTACTTTTCAAAAAATATCATATGCAGAGAATAAAAACACGATGTTCTAAATAAAACTATTACAATAATTTAATTATTGCAAATTTTCCGTTACTACGATATGTAGAAATAACAACCTAATAAATGTTTTATTAACAACAAATTAATGTATTTTATCAATTTCTGTATTAAATGTTTTTATTTATTTAACCTGTTCAGTGCCGTAGACGAGACAACTCGTCCAAGCCGATCGGTAACACAGTGCCACGGACGAGTTAATTCGTTCTCAATAATACCTAACTTCAAGGCTAGGTGTCAGCACAATACACGCATTTGACCTATTTACTAATTGTTTCACTTTCGATCCAAAATGGCGTCACGAAAAACCTTACAAAACGAAGAAGTATTTGAGTTGTATTGTAGCAGCTGAAATACATGGCAGTCATCAGGTTAAATGCTTTCGAAATATATTTCTTTTGTTACTGAGTACAGTCAAAAACACATACAAATTATTTATCAGAATGTTTTTATGATAAATATAGCAAGTAAGAACACGAAAGATTCACTACTATTAGTATACTATTAATTATTTTCTTATTTTGTGGTGAACAGAATGTGTGATAATTACAACCTGCGTATCAGCGCTATTATCTTTTAACAGTTACGAACAGCAACCACTTATTGAACAAATTGCAGGGTCGATTTGCCGCACTTTATTAATAACTAAAAAACAACAACCAGGATTATAGGTGTCGCTTAAGAAATGACGGCAATTTTGAATATATCATATTTTTGTTAATTTGTGAGTAGACTCACAACTTTCTATACTGATAATTCGTTATAAGTATTAATACGAGATTATTAAAAATATCATTGATAATTTGTACGATTGAATATTAGTTTCTGTGTTGTTGTTTTTTCTGAGCACGTTAAAGTAACACAAAAGTTGCACTTCTGTGAATCAGCCGTGTCAACACCTAGACTAACGCTGCTTCCCTCTTATTTCTGTAGTTTATAATTGAATCAAACTTGGACTATAACTTTGTAAACGACATGTAATGATCTCAAATGGAGCTAATAAATCGTAAATGAGTGGCAGTTACAGAGAACACCTTTTGACAAAGAATGCTACAAACACAGTAAGTGTTGTAGTACACAAAAGATCCCAGGTGTTGGGACGGACGCAGTATTTTACGCCAATCTGACATAACTAGAATTAAAGTCGCTCCCTTCTTGTCTTGATTTATTAGCGCCCAGTTCTCGGTGATAATATGCTCAAGCCTTGCTAATAGGTCTTAATGACGCCTCTGAGAACAAGAACAGCCACTAGTGCTAGGGTACAACGCGTACAAACCACGTCTTCGTTTCATCTTGTTCGCTCAAAGACCCGAGAACGTAAAGCCACAGGGTAATAACACATAAAAAAATAATGACGATAGGCTTTCATATAATATTTCACGAGGGATTTGTGTGAAAACAAAGAGATAATTACAATACCTCCCTATGTACAAACATATCACAATATATACTCGGATATATTGTATGAATTACTGTGCATCGCTGTAAAAAACAGAGATAATCACAAGGCCTACAACTGTACGTACAAACCTATCATATATATACTTGCATAGCCTATAAGAAATAATAGTAACAAGCTTTACCGAACCTACTTTTGGCAAAATTATTTAAATATGAGAGATCCATAGTGACAATTCAGGAAGATAAAAGAAAACTATTAAGTAGCATTGAACCGTGAAGACTGTGTAGTGTTACGTATTATTATTTATTTCGGACGAGACTCCGGTTTATTGTGTAACATATGTTAACGTATTACTGTTTTGAATAACCGGAAATTTGAATTTGAATATAAAAGTTAATAAAATGTTAATGTTACATGCCAACAAGATTGATTCACACAATTTTTTTAACACAAATAGATTTGAATATACAAACAAGTTTTTTTTGTTTTTTTTAATTTCGCACAAAGCTACTAGAGGGCGATCTGTGCTAGCCGTCCCTAAGGGAAGGCAGCTAGTTATCACCACTCACTGCCAACTATTGGGCTACTCTTTTACCAACGAATAGCGGGATTGACCGTCATATTTTAACGCCCCCACGGCTGAAAGGGCGAGCATATTTGGTGCGACCGGGATTTGAACCCGCGGCCCTTAGATTACGAGTTGAACGTCTTACCCACTTGGCCATGTCGGGCCGTTATACAGACAAGAAAATAACACAATTTACAATTACGGTCATTACAAATAATGATTTACATACAACAGTTTTAAAAACTTGCAGACTATGCTGAGTTTTGTATCTAGTCTAGTCTAAAACTAAATATTTTATCGACGATACAGATCCCCGACAAACAAATTGCTTCTGAGTTCATACTGTCGCTTAAGCTAGCTAGCTTGACTGGCCTCACACCGTTGACTTTTCACGACGATGATATTTAAAGTCCTCGTAGAAATTCTAACGTCCGAAGTAATTCACTGTAGTTGAACGGTTGATAATGCTCGAAATCTATAAATATTCCTGATCAGATTCTGTAGTTTTGTTTTTTATTAATAGACGTTTATTACAGTTATAGCATCCTAGGCCTATAACACACCGACTGTAGCTTTCCAAAAATATTATATTTGTCTCTCGGCGGATCGGTTATAAAATATGAATTACGTAAGTTTCTATAATTTTCAACAATGATCTAGCGCATTTTAATAAACTAATATTATTGATTCTCAGTTTCTAGAATGCTCTGCAAATTTCATTAATAGGCGGAAGTTGCATAATACACTGAGAAGAATATACGTCACATACAAAAGGAGAAAAACTATAATGAAACAAATGTAGGCACTAAATTAGTGTGTAACAATAAATCTGTTACAACAGCGACATTAATAATTGAAAATAGTAATATTTCACTTGGAGCATTAGATTACGAAAATAAGACATATAGGTGGGGACGTTTATTTCTAGAAATTTATGTCAGTATATTCGCCATAAAACCATAGGTCCTTATTCTTATTGTAATGTTTCTAAATTCTTTCCACACACTATATTTTATACAACTAAACCTAAGATGCACAAGGTATCAAAAGTGCTTAGTACGTCATTGTCATTAACCGCCGTAATAAGTTAATAATTGTTTGATCAATGTCGACATTAAACTTTTGTTACAGTATAACTTAACAATCGTCTACAAAAAACAAACGTTTTATTATAGTATATTTTCGCCTAATATGGTGTTGTGCATATGCTCTGACTTCTTTTGAAAAATCTAAGATAGTGGAAACAAGTCGTTCGTAATAAGAAAGCAGAGAAAGCGAAATTTATTTGCTGTTTTGCTGGAACGAACTATCTTTTATATGAAATGTTGGCCTGGCATGGCCAAGCGCGTAAGACGTGCGACTCGTAATCCGAGGGTCGCGGGTTCGCGCCCGCGTCGCGCTAAACATGCTCGCCCTCCTAGGCGTGGGGGTGTATAATGTCTCGGTCAATCCCACTATTCGTTGGTAAAAGAGTAGCCCAAGAGTTGGCGGTGGGTGGTGATGACTAGCTGCCTTCCCTCTAGTCTTACACTGCTAAATTAGGGACGGCTAGCGCAGATAGCCCTCGAGTAGCTTTGTGCAAAATTCCAAAACAAAAATATGAAATGTTTTTTGTCTTAAACAAAATTATATTTCTTTTCCTTTTAATGATATCCTCCATAAACAGTTCATGTTTCTTTACAATGTGTGATGCGTAATATTAAAACTTTGTAAAGAAATAAGGTACTCAATATAACTGGCTTGTCGTGTTTGCCCAATTTCAAATAAAACTTAAATAAAGGAAAACAAACAGGATTTAACGAAACGATCACTTTTTCTCGACATGACAGTCGATAAACTTTGAATAACTGTTTACCACAAATTCTTCAGATGAAAGTACTAAGTAATTGTTTTTGTAAACTACACAGTTTATACCACTACATAAAAAGTGTTACAATTCATAACTCTGTCTTGGACTATTTATTTCAAAGACTGCTTTAGGCATAAGATACTCTGACATATCAATACATCACCATTACTCTGCCATCTAGGGATCGAAATGTAAACCAATGCTTCGGTTTGTATAAAAAATACAACTTTATTATAATTTTGTTCATCTCCATACCAAGCGTCTTGACAATGGCATTTTACATATCTTTACAGTCCAAAAAATAAGTGAAAAATCAATAAGCGTTTTTGCTCACTTTAAAGATTTGCTTACAATCGACATTACGATTAAGTCGAGAAATTGAATTGGTGCAAGTTTTCTTTGTGAATTAATACTTTTATTTTGAGACGAGGTTCACTTGTTTGTTTGTTTGTTTTGGAATTCCGCACAAAGATACTCGAGGGCTATCTGTGCTAGCCGTCCCTAATTTAGCAGTGTAAGACTAGAGGGAAGGCAGCTAGTCATCACCACCCACCGCCAACTCTTGAGCTACTCTTTTACCAACGAATAGTGGGATTGACTGTCACATTATAACGCCCCCACGGCTGGGAGGGCGAGCATGTTTGGCGCGATGCGGGCGCGAACCCGCGACCCTCGGATTACGAGTCGCCCGCCTTACGAGCTAGGCCATGCCAGGCCCTATTTTGAGACGAGGTTCACTTGTTTGTTTGGGCCCATTTCGAACAAAATTTATATGAACCAAAAATGTTCTCTCTTCAAAGAAAAAATAACAATCAGGTAATGTCTAATTGATATTTGAATACATAAAATGTAAGTAAGCATGCAACTTAAAACTGACGGGTAAATCTTCGGAAACTTAAAATGGAAATTACTTGAGTTTTTAAATATAAATAATGACTAGGAAAGGAGCGTCGCTTGTTTGAAGGAGACTCCTTACACGAGGTTATGGTAACTGTTCGGAATGCTATTTTTACCATTATAGGTGTAAAATTGTATCAGAACGTAACTAGAATTTCTCTGAAAGCTTTGTTTGCAGCTCGGCGTCGTCTTAATTAGTTTGATAGAGTATGAGCCGGAAGGTCCATTTTCGTGTCCTTTTGTCTCAAAATTGCATTACGTTCTTTGAGAGCGTTGTTAAGGTTACAGTAAAATCCCACCATTCTATAGTGCAGTTGGCGGTAAGAGCAACGATAATCAAGTGCCTTACTTCAAATTTATCGCTTCAAAATTAGCAACAGCTAGCGGCTATAAAGCACGTTTTTATGTTAACAAGCTGCAAACCATTAACCTCTATTTACAGAATAAGTACACTAACCACCAAATAACAAATGTCGTATAGCTTGTAATATAAAAGAATTAACTTACAGAAGTTAAAAACAATCAGTTTCAGTGAGTACTTCCCATGTTTTTTCTATACTGGACAGTATTAGATTCAACTTAGATTGGCCTAATATATGAGGTAGAATAACTTATTTTAATCTAACTTTTAAGTTTTACGTACAGCTAAATTGCAAAAACGTTATTTTGTTGCAGTGAAACTAGTTAATACTCCTACGAAAAAAATATTTACATCCACTAAAGTGATTTTGGGGCCTATCAGGCCCCATATATTTTTCCAATAGAAACACAGTGATTTAGCAACATTCATTACAAACAACTTTAGAATGGCTCTGACAAACATTTTTTTTACAATTTGAGCAAACAATTTTCGACTGTCTATCTTTTGATCTGCCGCACAAATGGCATCATCCTCTTTTTGCCCTCTTTGCAGGCGGTTCACATGAGGTTGTTTTGTCATTATCTTTGCAGTAAATTTCTTTGATTTCAAGCACCAATTGCCGTATAAATTCTCTTCTGGCTCTTGATTTATGTTGACGAAGAAATTCTGGATGTTTTGTCGAGTATAGAACGAAAGCATTGTACGCAGCAAGATCTAGAATGTTATAGAATATGCAGACTGACCAGCGCTTTGATCGCCTCTTTGTTGTATAATATCTCACCAGTTGATCGAGAGTGTCGACACCTGTCTTCGTTGCATTGTAAAGATTGACGATTTAGGGCTTTCCATTCTCTTCTACTTCACCAGACTGATGCTGAGAACTCAGTAGTAGCACATATTTTCCTGGTTTGTCTGAGTGCCTGAGAAGAGTGATGTCGTCATGGTAGAAAAACTTTGGTGATAACTCTCTAGATTTTGTATTTATTTCAGGAGGCAGGAAGGTTCTTGATTTCCGTATGGTTCCAACAAGTCCTGCTCTTTTTGTTCGTAGGTACTTGGCAAGTGTCATTGTTGTGAAGAGATTATCTGTCGATATTGTCCTTCCTTTTTCAAGAAATGGCTGACTCTGTTCTCTGACTATTCTTTCTCCTTGATTTGTTTCTGTCGTATTTCTAACCTTTCCAGTATAAATTTGAGCGTTGAGGAGGTAACTTATCTTTGCATCTGTTAGGCACCAAATCTTTATTCCGTATTTGCCTGGCTTTGTCGGAATGTATGTTCTGAAGCCAACTCTTCCTTTGAAGTTACATAGTTGTCCATTCACTGTCAGGTATTCGCTTGGGTTGTAACTGTTTTTGCAATTTTCAATGAAAAAATTCCAGACTCCAGAAATGGCGACATCTTTGATTTCTCTATTTCTATGAGAGTGGATGTCAAATCTGATTTTTGAGCACATTTTTTTGAATTTGTCTTGTGTGATCAGTTTTCGCAAAAATGGCAAACCGAATTCGGTTGAAAACATTTCGTCTATCGATGCATTTTTGGATTTGCTTATTCCAAGGAAAAGATTAGCTGCGATCCATTTCCAGAGGTCTTCTTCAAAAATTGGTTCTTTCATGACGGTGTTTGTTGAGTGAATGGTCTGTTCCATCATATTATCAGAGATGAAAATTTTGAATGTTTCGAATGGTGTAGAGACTCTTGGAGCAGCTTGACTTGTAATGCCTGGGTTCCCATTGAACATATTGAGAGCTGCGGTTCTCCTGTTGATCCTTGAAGGTGTTGTCGAATAACTAAAATTCTTATCTTTGGACAAAAGTTCGTTCACTGGCATCGTAGTAAGATCTTCTTGATTACTTTCTTCACTTTCAGAAGGGTACGGCGCGATTTGTTCATCATTTTCGGCTTCAGAAGGATCATCATCACAACTTTCAGAGTAGTCTTCGACATTATCATGTTCACTTTCATCGTCGGATGGTTTTGTCAGTAAATATACAGCTTCATCAAGAGATATCATTTTTGACACGGTTTGAAGATTTCAGCTCCTATATATATATATAGGATTTGTGGATTCTTCTAGAAGCTTCAAAAATATTCTAAATACT
Source organism: Tachypleus tridentatus (assembly GCF_004210375.1). Taxonomy (NCBI): domain Eukaryota; kingdom Metazoa; phylum Arthropoda; class Merostomata; order Xiphosura; family Limulidae; genus Tachypleus; species Tachypleus tridentatus. Next base: position 37,262,213 of record NC_134829.1, read on the forward strand.
TCTGTAATTATAAAATCAAACTTACTTTGAAATTTAAATTCGGTATATTAAAAGAAATCAGTGTATATCTATCTATACTTAATATAACTTTTATCACTACAACCAGATTGGATACAGAGAGGGGATGCATCCCCCCCCCACTGGCCATACCAAAATTGTGTACGATTACTTGTAACTTGATATTTTATAATAAAATCAATAAATGAGAGTTCGTAGTCATATATGTTTCTAAATTAATTAGATGAAATTTATGTTGCAGTAACAAGGAAAAGTTTACTTGGGGTCGGGTTTAAGTCGCTGTTAATTAGTCGATCACACTCCTCCCCCCTACCAAAAAATCCTGTATCCACCCCTGACTACAACGTATTTACAGAATGCAAATAAACGAGATAGTGTTAGCAAGTAATAATAATAAAACAATTTTGAAGTTACAACTTCCTACGCAATGTTACTACTGGAATTTGTTTTTCAGATTCGAAAGTTAACCACGGGAATTGCGTTACTTTTGACCTGGTTGAGGATATTATATTATAAAGCAACAATATTTTTAAATATATTTTCCAAAGTTTTGATGAATTTGAATCCACGTAAACTTTTATCATAGGAAAATCAAAATAATTTACTTTTGTTAAAATATTGGAATGTATAATAAAAAGGATAAAGGTTACGATTAAATTGAAATGTCTAAGTTCCAAGCTACCTTAATAAGCCTAAATAAATATACAAGTTCCAAGCTACCTCAGTAAGCCTAAATAAATATACAAGTTCCAAGCTACCTCAGTAAGCCTAAATAAATATACAAGTTCCAAGCTACCTCAGTAAGCCTAAACAAATATACAAGTTCCAAGCTACCTCAGTAAGCCTAAATAAATATACAAGTTCCAAGCTACCTCAGTAAGCCTAAATAAATATACAAGTTCCAAGCTACCTCAGTAAGCCTAAATAAATATACAAGTTCCAAGCTACCTCAGTAAGCCTAAATAAATATACAAGTTCCAAGCTACCTCAGTAAGCCTAAATAAATATACAAGTTCCAAGCTACCTCAGTAAGCCTAAATAAATATACAAGTTCCAAGCTACCTCAGTAAGCCTAAACAAATATACAAGTTCCAAGTTACCTCAGTAAGCCAAAATAAATATACAAGCTCCAAGCTTTCTTCGTAAGCCTATATAAATAAATAAATGTCGATTGTTCTTGATAAAAAGATAAATTAAGTTTGGAATTGTATAGAAAATATACGGCAAACCGTAGTATTTTACAACTTTCAAATTTTGAAGGGAACGTCCACAAAAGTATAATTTCACGCGCCAAATCATTAAATCTTTAATAATAACAGAAATGTGTTCAAAATATCTCGGCACGTAAATGCTGATGAAATGTAGTTCTTAATTTAAGTGTTTTAGTTAAAGTTTTAAATTTAATAACATGTTAAACACGAAAAGATTCCTTTAATTACTTTAAAATAGCGCAGATAGTCCTCGTGTAGCTTTGCATGAAACTCAAAAACAAACAAACAAACAATTACTTTAAAACAGTGATGACGTCTTACCTTCATTCATTGGATACACAAGTTTCACAGAATAATTTATGAAGCGATAATGTTTCAAAGTCCTAGCAATTAGGATATCATTTATGTATTACTTTAGAAACAATGATTTTCAAATATTTGTTCAATATTCTTCACTTACGTCACTCTTAAATCGCGATTTCAGTTTATATATATCATAGCTGCAAGATATACAGATGTCATAACTGTTGTATTTTTAAATTAAAAACAGGCAAGTTTCCGAGCAATACGAATTTTGGTATTAAAAATCGGGCACTGACCTTTATTGAACACTTTCTTAAAAATAAACTACACTGCCATCCAAGTTTATATACTTGCTTCACCATTAAAAATTACACTGAATACATTCATTCTTTACACCAATTTTTACACTTTAACTAGAAGGTTCAATAGGCTATAACTTACATTCAAAATAAGAAAGACTCAATTGTTTCCTTTCTAAACTTCAACTGTTTAATTTCTATTATACTTAATATCACTTTTTGGTAATAATTCTGTACCTGAGACCACATTAATGGTTTTCTATCATACATACCATAATATAATTTAGTTTTTGAGAAAGTTTTTTTTTACCTCTATTGATTACAATTATTACTAAATAATTTAATAAACGTTCTTATACCAAGTTTCTTCGTTTTTGTTCCACCACAATTCACCTACTGAACAAAAGACATTTTTGAAAGTTCTAATATCAACTTGAAACAAAATTGTAAATCAGAAATATTTAATTAATACAAATCCTTTGAAAAAAAAACAACAAACACCAACAAAACAAGCATACCCAACTGATAATTCGTCAAGTTTTAGTTTTATTGTACATTTTGTGTACTTTACTGACTCTAGTCAGTTCATTATAGAGAATTGGCTTTACTAATTTCATAAATTATTAAGTTACGACAAATAATACAATTAATTTACATTTGATTACGTTTTTAATAATTATGCTGAATTTTCACATTGTAAAGTCAAAATATCAGATCATACAACAATGTTCACACTTTATAATGAAAATGGTATTTGTTTTATTAGATATTTGATGGTGTTTTTGATATAAAATAACATATATTCAGTCGTCTTATTTAAAAGCTAGAAGATCAAAACTAACATTGCTGGTCGTATGGTTAATGTCATAAACAACTTGTGGAAAAGTGAAGATATAGTGGTGATATATAATGAAATTCATAAAAGTTCATAACATTTACTACTTCCCTATTAGTTGTAATGCCACTTTCAACATTAAAAGTTACACTAATATGAAACCAATACTTTTTTTTTCTGTTCCTCTTTGCAAGCAACACAATTAACATAAACAACAGGTACTAACACACCTCAAAAATAATTCCAAGTTTGTATTTTTTTTAACACAACTTACAATTTCAATACAAAATCATTAACGATGCACACTTTTAAGTAAATGGTAATGGAATGTGTGTGTTTTCTTATAGAAAAGTCACATCAGGCGATCTGCTGAACCCACCGAGGGGAAACAAGCCCCTGACCTTAGCGTTGCAAGTCCGTAGACTTACTGCTGTACTAGCCGGGGGCAGAGGTAACGGAATAAAGAAATTAACAGAGAGTTTGATAAAATATATTCAAATTACCCTCAAATATTATGACCAAATCCACGTGGTAATCTTCCACTGAGAATAAAATATAGGTAAGTATAGTCATATTTTTAAAGGAAGAAATACAACTAGAAACCATATTTGACTTTATAAGATTGACCACTCGTAGTTTTATAATGTATGCTAAACCTACAAATTTTGAAAGATAACAAGTTAATAAAAAACTGAGTGAAAAATATTTATACATCATTTCAGTATTGTATGCAAGTTGTTTATACAATATATCACTAAAGTTAAGGTTGAGATCACAGATAATAGAAAAAGTTGTTTGACATGATCATAGCAAGTCACTAAGAAATTTGATAATTGATACATGCTACTACAGTGTCAGTCACTCTCATTTGCTGTACCAGTGTTTCAGTGTCAGTCACTCTGTCATACTGCTTCACTCACTCTCACTTTGTCGTACCAGTGTATCAGTGTCAGTCACTCTGTCGTACTGCTTCACTCACTCTCACTTTGTCGTACCAGTGTATCAGTGTCAGTCACTCTGTCATACTGCTTCACTCACTCTCACTTTGTCGTACCAGTGTATCAGTGTCAGTCACTCTGTCGTACTGCTTCACTCACTCTCACTTTGTCGTACCAGTGTATCAGTGTCAGTCACTCTGTCATACTGCTTCACTCACTCTCACTTTGTCGTACCAGTGTATCAGTGTCAGTCACTCTGTCATACTGCTTCACTCACTCTCACTTTGTCGTACCAGTGTATCAGTGTCAGTCACTCTGTCATACTGCTTCACTCACTCTCATTTGCTGTACCAGTGTATCAGTGTCAGTCACTCTGTCATACTGCTTCACTCACTCTCACTTTGTCGTACCAGTGTATCAGTGTCAGTCACTCTGTCATACTGCTTCACTCACTCTCACTTTGTCGTACCAGTGTATCAGTGTCAGTCACTCTGTCATACTGCTTCACTCACTCTCATTTGCTGTACCAGTGTATCAGTGTCAGTCACTCTGTCATACTGCTTCACTCACTCTCACTTTGTCGTACCAGTGTATCAGTGTCAGTCACTCTGTCATACTGCTTCACTCACTCTCACTTTGTCGTACCAGTGTATCAGTGTCAGTCACTCTGTCATACTGCTTCACTCACTCTCATTTGCTGTACCAGTGTATCAGTGTCAGTCACTCTGTCATACTGCTTCACTCACTCTCACTTTGTCGCACCAGTGTATCAGTGTCAGTCACTCTGTCAGACTGCTTCACTCACTCTCATTTGCTGTACCAGTGTATCAGTGTCAGTCACTCTGTCATACTGCTTCACTCACTCTCACTTTGTCGTACCAGTGTATCAGTGTCAGTCACTCTGTCATACTGCTTCACTCACTCTCATTTGCTGTACCAGTGTATCAGTGTCAGTCACTCTGTCATACTGCTTCACTCACTCTCACTTTGTCGTACCAGTGTATCAGTGTCAGTCACTCTGTCATACTGCTTCACTCACTCTCACTTTGTCGTACCAGTGTATCAGTGTCAGTCACTCTGTCATACTGCTTCACTCACTCTCATTTGCTGTACCAGTGTATCAGTGTCAGTCACTCTGTCATACTGCTTCACTCACTCTCACTTTGTCGTACCAGTGTATCAGTGTCAGTCACTCTGTCGTACTGCTTCACTCACTCTCACTTTGTTGTACCAGTGTATCAGTGTCAGTCACTCTGTCATACTGCTTCACTCACTCTCATTTGCTGTACCAGTGTATCAGTGTCAGTCACTCTGTCATACTGCTTCACTCACTCTCACTTTGTTGTACCAGTGTATCAGTGTCAGTCACTCTGTCATACTGCTTCACTCACTCTCACTTTGTTGTACCAGTGTATCAGTGTCAGTCACTCTGTCATACTGCTTCACTCACTCTCATTTGCTGTACCAGTGTATCAGTGTCAGTCACTCTGTCATACTGCTTCACTCACTCTCACTTTGTCGTACCAGTGTATCAGTGTCAGTCACTCTGTCATACTGCTTCACTCACTCTCATTTGTCGTACCAGTGTATCAGTGTCAGTCACTGTCATACTGCTTCACTCACTCTCACTTTGTCGTACCAGTGTATCAGTGTCAGTCACTCTGTCATACTGCTTCACTCACTCTCACTTTGTCGTACCAGTGTATCAGTGTCAGTCACTCTGTCGTATAGAGAAACATGTTAGATAAGAGTATTTTAAGATCCTTTCCAATTTCTATTGTATTGAAAACTTCAGAGCAATTTAAACTGCTGATTTATAGACTGAATTCTCCTCTCAATAATAACTAGCTATACACTTCATTTTTTGTAATACTAATAATTTTAGCTTTTACTACAACAATTGGGACTAAATTACTAATGCCAGAAGATAAGGTTTCTTTACTTACTCCCAATGGTAGAAACTTGTTCATTTTGGATTTTTTTCCCACTTTACATTTATTTAGAGAGCTGTCACCTTCCTACAACTGTCTACAGGCAGTGAAGGGTAACACAAACATTGTGGGCTCAAGCCACCCATATTTTGTTCTCATATCTTATTTTTCTTACTTCACATAGAACAGTGTATATTCACATGTTGGTCCTACTTCTTGCCACCTCCAAAACACATGGTACGTCTCGTATTCTACATTATAGCCTGTGATGTTTTTAACATTTGCAGCATTTTTTTCTAGTTGGTAATGCTTGTTTCAATAATTAACTTGTTTTTTTTATCACAGGTTTGGTATTGATGTTTCTAATGGTCCTTCCTTTTTAAGTTAATCTTTTCTTAAATGTGGAAATGTTTTTAAATGCATTTTCTTTTCAGAACAGAAAACAATTTGAACAAGGCACTTTGTTTATATCCTCATGATGACTGTTATAAAAAAATAAAACATTTTTTTTATTACTTTACTAAATTTTGAACTATGGAGATCATTGGTATCTATTGAATAAAGTTATCAATAATGTTACAATTATCACATTTTCATAAATCTAATGTTAGACAAAAAACAACACATTGATAAATACTACAACAATCATATACTACTATGATAAAATACAATAATGGTCTAAGTTTAATTACAAGTTCGTTTGGAATGTGTAACTAACATACTATGCAAATTTGAGAAAAAATATCACTGTTTTAGGCATATTCTGTCAAATTCTGGAAAACTAAATTTTACCATAATTCGACGATGCTCAATTAAAACATTGTTTGCCAAGCCGTACTCTGAAAATTTGTCTTCCAAATATGAAAAATAAAATGGCTGCTATAAAAATACAAAAAATATATGCCCATCTGGATGCCAGCACACAGTGTGCCACTGTGGCCAACATTTGACCAATTTTGAATCCCACAACCATTGAAATAGCACAAATAGCAATATTTCATTTGAACTAAAAGTCACTTATTAGAGTGAATACATCTGTATTGCATTTTCAATTTCACACCAAGAGTGAGCTTCCTATGTATTTGAACTTGTAACTAAGCAAAATAAAATATTTGTTTCAGATGGGTCAATATTTAGCTACTCAAGCATCAGATACGTTTTCTTTCTGATATTGGAGATCATATCCAATAATCTTCTAGCAGTAACATGATATTTATAATTCATTTCTCTGTTGTAGATAGTAGGAATAAATTATTGATAACATGGAGGCACTAGCAACCTTGAAACAAAATGAAAAGTGCAATTTAACCTGTGTGTTCATGCCAGGAAAATAATGCACAACACCTATATGATGCAACTACACAAGGATTAACCACTTTTGCTAGCATTACACAAGAGAACCAAAAGCTTTGAGATATGTAATACAAAGATGAAATAGAAAGGTTACTGACAATGTTAGATAAGTCTTCCAAAATATCCACAGGTGACAAGTACTGTGATGATAGTTATACAAGTAAAGAAAAAATACAAAGAAAACCAATGTTCAAAATGCACTGTTTCTTGTAGTTCTGGTTAAATACAATTATTTGTGGAGGAAGGGTGTGGTAACTCTCCATCAGGTGTTTGCAGCAAAGTATCACCAATTAATTAAGAATTACACTTTTGCTGTCCAGAATATATTCCAGCCAAAAAAGTTGACATCTGGTGCCACATTCAACATGAACCATAAAAACAGAGTGCAGCAATGCTTGATCAGAAGATGAGAATACACATGGCAGGTATAAATGACCCAACTGCGTCAGAGGGAAAACACTGTTTTAAAGGATAAAGACCAATCACATAAAAAGTGACCATTCAGATATTATAATTATTTGATTTTGTGATGAAATGAAAACTTCTGCTGAATATAATGATATATTAGAGCCACAAGAGGTGTACAATAAGTATTGCACAATTGCTAAGGAGTTGAGAGTTAAAATTTCTCATTTGTTCATTGGTAAAATAGTTAGTTTCATGGGTAAGTTAGAATAACAGATTACCAAGTTCTGTGAAATTACTGTTCATCACAATCAACCACCAATATAATGCATCATACTAGTTCCTATAAATATTGGTTACATTCCTGTTTTAATGAAGAAACAATCTCTAGATGGTTTATGAAAACTTTCTCAATGTATCTGCATTCAAACCACAGGAAAAAGATGAATTTCTATCAATGTGGCACCGATAATCAGAAATGACATACTTTATCATCCACTCTACAAAGATGTTAATGCAGTGTACAATAGGCTATATCCCAGAAAGTTTGAACATGTTTCTCAGTGGCCAGCATCTACTGGAAGGTAACAACTCATCATATAGTGGCAAAAAAGAAATCTTTGACAGATTGTCAGATCCTAAATATAGATCGAGATCATGTCTACACAGTTAGTGGAGCAAAATACCTAACACTTAAACATTGTGTTAGATAGAAGTCTTCATCAGGCAACAATCATCAGTTACACAACACACTAAAATTGGTACAGCCTTGGATGAAAATGCATACTGAAGACATTGAATGAAAACTGAGCTGTTATTCTTTCAAATCTTATCACAGATCTTTCTGTACATTTCACAACAAACACTGACATTAATGAAACCATCCTGGATGGCGATGACAGAATCTACGTTATTCAAGTATCAGCTTGTCAAAGAGGGCCACCACATGTTCATCTGCATGATGACATTGAACTCTTAAAAAAGAAAAAAAGAAAAAAAAGACTCTGACTCTTCCAAAACTAAGAATAACACTTTTACTGCCGACATACTGGGTACAACTTATTCATAATTTAAGGATTCTACTCAAGAAAAATGATTCAATAGTTGCATCAAAGACAGCCAATTAGTATAGAAAGCACAAGTTACAAATATTGATTTGATGCTCATGAGGTACTAAAAAAATCCAAAAGACCCTAGACCTACATATACTGTAATCAAGCAAATTAACAGCAAGAATAACCCTGAGATAACATCTGTTGGGTACATACCAATATATCACAGATAGTGTCAATCTTAACTCTGCATTAAAACAGTTACTTCATATTACTGTGTGTTTCAACCAAAATCAAGTATTATAACTACTGATGAAGCTCTCTTTCCAAAACTGAAGGAATTTAAGTAGTCTGTATTTGGTTATAAAAATGTACTTATCCCACACCTAGGTGGACTGCGTACAGTTGGGAACGTTCACAGAATTCTAGGACAACAAATGCAAAATTGTGGCTTAGCTGATATGTGGATTGAAAGTGGTATTTTAAGCCCTAACACAACACATCAGGTCATGGTAAGATGAGCACATGCATTGAGCTACAGCTTACACAGCTATACAATCATTTGGAAGAACATGACAAAGAGGAACTATCAGAAGCTATGTAGTCAGTTAATCCATAAAATTTTGATAAGTTTAATTAGTATCACAGTATTTACAAAGTTCTATGAAAACATGAAGACCTTTATTTCAGAACATAATGAGTATTCCAGAGCAGTATTTTTGTACCAACACATGAAAATGGTATCTTGCTCCTTCACATCAGAGCATAAATGTAATGGAATATGGAAGTGACACATACATGCCTTTCAAAAAAAATGTTTCCATACTTCTTCAGGCATGATCACAAATTATGCCAAATGGGCTACAGTGTACCTTGAGAAAAATGAATAAATTACCACAAAATGTCCTTCATAAACTTTAGAATGGCAACTTTGTGGTAAAGGAATCTAATCATAAGTTCAATCTGATTGATCCAGGACAAAGCTAGGGATGGCTGAACAGCACAAAAAAAGGTAATATTGTTGGAATACCAAGAGTCACTTCTGCATTTTGTAGGACTCCATCATATAACCAATTTCAATCAAAACTAGAAACACTCTGATGGTGGAACATGTAGATGATTATGTTCACAGTAAGATTACTCCTATCAGAAGAAAATGTGATAGTGATAACAAAATCAAAATAGTCTCTAATACTTCAATAATTCAAAGTGTTTGAAGTTCTGAAGAATAATGTTACTGAAGATTTGACAACAGAAAGCATTCAGCAATCACTTCTTAGAACAGAGACACCAGTACAAGAACAAATTGATGCATTTGGCGACTTGTGTTCACCTGACAATATACTCCAAACTGAACTTGGCACACTCTCGAATGAAAACAACACTCTCATCATTGTATGTTGTGAAGGAATAAGAAAAGAATACACAACTATAAAGGCAGACAGAAACATTTCACAACTATTTATTACTGCCTGGAGGGAAAGAAGATACGTTAATCTTGAAAATATTTTACAACATGGATTAATGCCTGTGTTAATATCACTTTTAGTTATAAATGGAAGTTTCTAAATGCATAGTAAATTCCTTCTAAATATGTGCTGACTCAAGGCACAGTAACTTCAAGGTTGATGACACTCACTGAGAAGTCATGTTTGATAATAAATGGCCATGCATTGGAAAATTAAACAAAGCATTATTCATTGACCATGTAGATACATTTAAAGCATTAGTATTTCAAATGGGACCACATTTCCATGGAACTGAAGCGACTTTTGACAGATATCAGTAGGATTCAATTACGAATAGAGGAATAGCCAAATGTCCACAAGACTTTCAACCAGTACAAGAAATCATTGAAAGCTAGTTAGTTCCTTTTACCAGCAAATGGCCAAGCTTTTTGTCACTTGGAGAGAACAAAAAGGATCTGGCAAATTTCCTTTATGATCAGTTATTACTCCAGAGAACAAGACACTTGTCACAGCTGGAAGATTCAAGGTTATCAGAGCTGTAAAAAATGTGAGATCCAAAAAAAAAAAGAAAAAGAAAAAAGATACATCTCTACTGCAAGCAAATGCATATGAAGTGCTGCACAGTGTTCACACAAATTACCCATCAATAGTTTTTTATTTTTTTAATTGACACAGTTGTACTTTGTTAATTGTTCATTTTAATAAAATGCACTACATCAAGTTGTAAATGAAAGGAGAAACATCCAATATCCCAAGAATATTTCTGTTCATGAAATTCACCAGCTTGTATCAAGAAATCAGATAAAGACTTTGCTTGAATTTCATTCAACTGAAGGATACAATAATGTATCAATTTTCAGCACCGAGTAAGAAGACTGCATAGCAAGTATTTCAAATTCACCATAAATTACTGTAGCACTCGAGAAAAAAAACTTAACAATAAGAATGTAAATATCTGTGGGAAAGTTATGCAAGTTCTCACACACTGACAATTGTGACACATAAATCTGTCCTATAAAGGCCACTCTCAAGAAGTTTTGTCACCAACAATTGACGCTATACTGTTTCACATCCAATGCACTCATCATTAGACCAGGGTATGGAGACAAGCCAACTGCCCTAGCCCAGAACTTACACAATAGGTATGGGATGGAAACTTTGGAACTAAGTTAATGTCTCTCCCTCTCACTTCCAATTTGTGCTCTGAAATTATTACAATGTTAGTGGTAGACTGTTTACAACCAAATGTTTAAAATATATTAAATAATAATGGTAATATTTGTTGGCTAAATGAGTATTTCATTTATTTCAAAATTTAGAGTATGAGAGAAGGAGAGAATAGGAGAACAGGGGAAAGCAAATACGTGAATAAAAACACAACATTGTGAACCTGCCTATTGATATTTTATATAAAAACTGGGCTCAAAATAAAACCAGTTGTTCATAAAACATTTCAAAACACATCTGTGACCAAGATTATACCCAATTGTGGACCAGATGTCAAACATGGATTTGTTATCTCTATATTACTGTAAACTTGATTTGTTGAGTCTATTCAACAATATTTGTTTTGAATCATCTAAGGTTTGTATTATAATGTATACATACAACCTGTAGTTAATCAGTCAAGGTATTCCTGACTTTAAACACACTGACCAAATGTTTGACTGAATGATTAGCTTACTTGTGCACAAGATTTATTTTCAAGCTCAACTAATAAGAAAATAACCTTTCACATATTTAAAAAGCTTTTGGTAAAAAACTAATACCATCTTCCCACCAGCAACTATTGCTTTTTGTTAAAAGCAGTAAATTCACAGAAACTTAAGTAGTATGTTGCCATTCTGTTTTTGAAAATTGTGAGTCAGAGTTAACATAGAGCTTGACAAACAATATTTCTGAAATGAACAAACTTTAAATGTACAAAATGCTCATTTTCCAACTTTTAAGACCAAATGCCTACAGTTTTACAATTACGAGCACATATTTTGAATTTTTTTCCCTCCTGTAATTAAGCCTAAAAATTTAAATTTATAAAAAATGGTCATTTATACTGCACCTGAGAAAAAATGTTCTCATTTGTTTCACAACACAGATCTTTTATGAATATTGTATTTGTACCTTAGATTTCAAGAACAATTATGCACTTTACGAAGGATGTTTTTCTTCAAAAAAGTGTAAGCTATATACGTTATTAATTGCAAAGATTTACTGTCTCCATTTCACTAGGATTGTTGATATCTTCTGCAATGGACTGAGTTAACACCAACCCAAAAGTACCCATTCCTAGGGCAAGAAATACTCCAGAAATAAAAACAAAGAACTTGTTTCTTAGTAGAATTATCGAGGGGTCTTTTCGAAGGGTTTCTTGTAGGAGACAGAGTCCTGAAAAATATGAAAAAAAGTTATTTTTATTTCAATGACAACTGAAGTGTAACAAGCTATATATAAATATCCTATCGTTTATGGTTTAACTTGATGTGACACGAAAAGGAAATTAAATTAATTGAGGTAATAGGGCTACATGAAAGTATACACCCTAAAATACTCAGCAATAAATGATGAAACATCATTTGCAAACTATTACATACATTAAAATATAACTGAATAAACCATTAGTAAACAATAGGCAAAGAATCTTAAAAAATCATTATATCTGAGTGGAAAACATTATGATTTTAATGGAAAGTTCTATGAGTGACTATACATATGCTAGTAAAATAACTTAATGGTTAATGAAGCTTCAAAAATGTGAGAAGTATGAACATAATACATATTACACACAGACATTTAAGTACATTACTTAATGAATATACTTAGAAAATTATATCAGAATCTGGATTTTGTATTTTCTGCTTAGAATGGTTTTTAAATAGTTTTCTCCTACTAAATGCAAATTTCAGAAGTATTTTGTATTTTGAAGCATTTTTATTGGGGGGAAGTTATGCAATAAAAAGTAAAAATCAGCAAGTTAATAATTCACATTATTAAAGCCTTTGAAAAGATTACAGAACGGTAATTAGAGAGAAAGAGAGAGAGAGATGAAACTTGGAGGTGGAAGCAATTGCAGGTGGTGTTAGAAATGTCACATAAAGGCCTTGAGGGTCATCCACATCCTCGTTTACGATATCTTATCCAGAGGATGCTAACAGTCAAAGGCAAGAAAAGCTACGAGATTATGAACTCCATTGGAAGTAACAAGAAAAAAATAAGCCACCTTCCATACAGGAACAGACAAAGTGGATAACCATTTAACTCAATCAGCCAAGATAGAACTAGACGGATCTCATGGCAAAAAGAAATTATTTTCACTCTCTCAAAAAGAAGCAGCACGAACCATCTAATGCAAACTGCCTGAACTGGACGATGAAGACAAATTTAAATTTTAACAACTATGCATAAAATAAATGAAAATGGGTTATTGGAGAAAAACAACAGATCACTGTTCTGAACAGCTCAAGTCTTGGGGGTTAAGGAGAAGACTGGGAATAAATAAAATCTGCCTGTTCTTATGGTGGAGTGTAGAAAGTCTCCAGGGCAAAAATATCAGAACAAAGTTTCTTGTAAATGACAAAACAAATAAATCTTAAAAGAAAGATGATACACAGAACAAATAGCCAAAATTTGAATAGAAGATATTGTAGGACCTCTAAATACTAAACAGATGTTCCAGTCCAAGAGAGAAACAGGATAAAGAGGAGGAGTGAATAGAAAAGCTCAGAAGAGATCTGTAAGAACAAGAAAGGAAAATGACCATGGAAAAATACAAAGTTTTTGGCAGAGCCACGTTGTAACCAGTTTCCAAAGAAATGATAAACCACTTTATAAAGCCATGTACAAAAAAAAGAAAAAGAAAAAAAGAGTCAATGAGACAAAGAATAGCCATACGACCTGGAGTCAGGGAGTTTCAAGTGGACTAACATCAGTAAATCTACTTATCTTACAAAGGACCATACAAAAGCTACACATGAAGGTATGGAAAATAATGGTGAAAATTGGATGTCTGAGACTGACTTGAAAAGGGACTTCTATGATGGAAGAGGTAGAGGCCACAGGATTGCCAACAAACAGGTGAAGAAACCAAATCCATGACTGAGTTGACCAAAGGGCAATAAAGTGAACCTGGCAAAGAATTCGTGAATTAACCTTTTTGCAACAGGCCAGGGTTCAAAGGCCATCTCATCATGTTTGTCAACTTGCATTCAAAATTTTATTGAGCCACTATTTTATGAATTTATGTCAATAAGCCTGGAATCAAACTGTAGATTATAATTTAGACTTTAGTATTATATATGAGTTAGTTTCTTAATTTAAAAGTAAATATTAAAAGAACACAAATAAATATAGATTTTAGTGAGTCATGTGGCATACTGAATGCAGAATTGTTTAAAATTATGTGTGTGCAATATTAAAATAAAAGATTATAATCTTGTACAAATTAAGAACTCAAATTACTAATACTGACAAGCTAAAATATAAGAACCTCATATCTTTTTATTTTGCTGAGATATGGTTTATGTATTAAATCAAACATGGTGGCTCTGTTAAACTCTTTCCATTTTTGAAAGCAGTCCCTTGTATACTCTTACTGCAGGATATGACATGTGAATAACCAATCAGCAAACTAGAATGTCCCTAGAGTGGTTTTTCTCAGCCATTTTAATTTTTGAAAAGACTACTGCATTCTTTTGAACCACGTTTTCAAGAAGGTAAGTTGTGTCTTTAGTCTGCTCAATGTTTCTTTTTTTTTTTTTTTAATGTAAGTAAATCTTAGTTACTAAGCTCAATAACTTACAGTGCAATTCTATGGTATCGGTGTAGTTATTTCCAACTTTTTGGTCATTCAACACTGTATATATATGAAACCTAAACTAGTTTTGTTTCATATCCTCCACATGTGAAATTTTAAAAGGCTTAGCAAACTATGTCCAGTAACAGACAAGTACAAAGGTCGTAGTGAGAAGAGAGAATTGTTTGCTTTATTTCTTGATTTATTGTTCTATAATTTAAGAAAAATAAGTTTAATAATTTATTTCTAAATAGCAATAACGTATATATATATGTAATGTTTCATAATTGAGATGTGACTACATATATTACAAAATATTAGTCCACTAAAACACAGCCAAGACAGGGAAGACTAAAGATCATTTTTATATTACTGGATACGTGACCCGAGTGCACATGCACCTCATCAATGCTAGTTATATAATGCTAACTAGGCATGAGCGAAAGGTCAGTATAATAAAAAATAATAAATATATATGTTTATATAGAGAGTTATGAGACTTAAGCTACTTAACTTAAACATTTGTATTTTCATGTTATAATATGTAGTCATTCTAGCAAGAAAAAAGCATGATTTATATTTATTTCTTTTTTTTTTTTTATCATGGTTACAAGGTTGGTTAAGTAACAAACCACTTAGCGTATACAAAATAACAAAATATGAAGTCTTACTAAAAACTAACATTTCAAATATATTTACGAGGTTTTAAGAGATTATGCAAATAATATTTAAGATTTTTGGGATGAAGAATAGTTTTTTTTTTTAATAATAACATGAAATTATTTTGCACTCAGACTAATAACAAAACTATTTTCATAAACAAATCTTTGGTAAAAATATTTCATTAAAAAAATCTGATTTTTTCTTTACAAAATACTTATAACATTTACTAAAAGCTTACCAAATTTTGTGAAGATACACATGCTGTATGAAAAGTAATAATGCAAATACTTAATGTTTGCAAGTGTATAGACAAACTCATTTACATTATATACAGAGCCCATAGTAAAAGGGTTAAAGAAGTCAGAGGTGAAAACATGTATGGGTGTGGAAAGAAAAACAAAGCTCCTGGAGGAAGAATTGTGTGATTTAAAGACTTTCTACAAAGTGAACCTACAGGTGAACAAAGTGTAGGAGCCAAGCTATCAC
This sequence comes from Tachypleus tridentatus, assembly GCF_004210375.1. Lineage (NCBI taxonomy): Eukaryota > Metazoa > Arthropoda > Merostomata > Xiphosura > Limulidae > Tachypleus > Tachypleus tridentatus. The sequence continues at coordinate 37,277,965 of NC_134829.1, forward strand.
AGGACTAAAGCTGTGGGATACTTTTAGAAACAACTGACCAATGAGTCTTACAATGGTTGGTTTCTTGAGAGTTAGGGCAACAGAACAAGGAAATCCTAAAAAAAATATACTAAGAAAGAAGGGTGCCAAAATGGAGCTCCCTGAGATAAAAGCGAGTCCAAGAAGTTTGTTTTTCAATATTGCACAAAGCTACATGAGGGCTATCTGCACTAACCGTCCCTAATTTAGCAGTGTAAGACTCGTTAAAAGAATAGCTCTAGTTGCCACTGAGGTAAAATACAGACTGTGTTCTAAAATATCAGACTGATTAAGAGGAGAAATCGATGTAATGTAATGAAAGTTAATAATTTGGATCAGAAGCTCTAACTGAAATGAATTAGTGTATAATTTTCTTTCTCCAAATTAGACAAAGGTAAGAAAGATAACACTTTGTTAACAAAGAATTAAAAATATGCACATAAACTACACATTGCTTAGTGATAAAACATGCAGGGGAAGGAAAGTTCTATATACAGAGAATGAGTCACTCTCATAGAAAAAGAGGCTATAATCTGATGATGATTGCATCACAAACTGGTGCAGTTTACATTATCATATGTAGGAGTTACAATCAGAAGATCAGCACAGGTACAAAACCTTTTTAGCAATAATATTAAGTATTAAATGTCTTATGAAGAATCAGTAGTTTTTGTAATAAATAGGTTACCTTGAGGCACAACTTAAAACAATTTAATTAATAGATCTGTAACTTAAAAGAGATACGTCTACATCTAATAGTCTCAGTCTTAATGGCACCTGAGTTTTCTCTTATTCTGAGTACTAATTACAAACCAAATTCTCAAAAAAATGTAAAAAAAAAAAATGTAATACTGAAGGCCAAATTATTCCACTAATGGTGGAGTTTAAGTTACAGTTAGCACTTGATTTTGTATAACAGTCTGTAATAGTTGTGTATCAAATGAAAAACAGCCTTTTAAACTAAAGCTTATTGGATGCCTACTGATGTATTAAGATTAATTGAGTGCAAGTAATCTCTCTTACCTGGAAACACAAAAATGAAAACTGCAGCTAAACTTCCTAGCAGCTGGATCACTACTCCAATGTTGGGAGTAACAGCTGCTAAAGTTAAAGTTGTAATAAACCAAACAAGAGCAGTCATGATTCTCCTCTTTCGTTCACCTCTAGCTGCAAGTTCAGCAGGCAAACCCCTTGCTTGAATATAGATGTCGTCAATTGCTGTTCTAAAAGAAGCAGAGAAAAAGTAAATTTGATGTCAATTACTACATAAAACACCAAGTTAGAAGTTCCAAAGTCTTAATCCCACGTACATGCAGGGCAATTCAAAAGTTCACCAATAGACAAATAATTCAGAAGTGGACAGCCACAAGAAAAGTTAGTATGAACTTACCTTCTCTCACACTACAGCTATTACTTGACTGCAAGAGTTTCTTTTCCTTTGCTCAAGTAAGCAATGGTTTGATTTTTCTCTCACTCCAGTTGCTACCCATTTAATTGCCCTTGACAGTGTTTTATCTCCCAATATTCATAACCTCTATCCTGGTACTATATACAACCACTTCCTTCAGATAATATTGTCACTTTTTCAAGACTGGTCCAATTTGCAGTTTCCAACACTGGCTATTTGTGGGGAAGAATGGCAGGAAAGAGTAAAAGGAAAGGAGGTAAGTATTATTGGAAATACATTTTCCTTTTATGAAACTACTAGCTTACAAAAGATACTGACATCATTTCACATTATAGCTAGAATACAATGTTGATAAGGCAGAGGAGCTGATGATGGCATTATTTATAGAAAATCTGGTTGCATGAATCATGGATGTGCCAAAACAAATCAAAGACTGCCACATTAATAAAGAAATTACTCTGTATCCAGAACAGGTATGCTCTTCACCTGGAAACTAAATTATGTACTGCAGGTGGAATTCAACATGATCTGTCATCACCATTCACCAGGCCCCAAACAGATAGACAAGGTGCCACTGCTTGGAGTTGGAATTACAGGTTCATGGCCTGTAAATGCCATGTTGGTGGGTATGGCATTTGGGCTGCATTATATATAATTGTGAGTGGATCCCAAACTGTAGCTATAAATTGATGCATTCTGAGCCACCAGAATAACAAATAGGTAAGCAACATTTAAGTGGACAAACCTTGTTCTCAACCTGAAGAAGTTCAAAAGGCAATGTCTCAAACTCAGAATTATAGGATCCTGTATGACATACTTGACCTGATGAAACAGAAATCATCTGGTTTGGATTTATGACACTCATCCTCACTACCCAACTGTATGGGCATAGCAAATTCTATTGCCCCCCAAATTATGGAAAGGACACGGAACAAACTGTGCTCAACCAAGGACCCAGAATGGGACTACTCTGCATTCAGAATTATAAAGAAACAATGGACCCTCTTCTATGAACAATGTACTGACCAAATATTAATCAAAAACAAGGACCATGCTCAACACAATCATGCAGCTAAGTGTCAAATCTGATCTGGTATTACAAGTGGACTCCCTCACAGGCTGGTGCCACTCATACACACATCTGAGAAAAAAATCAACAAAAACTTCTAAAGTCTTGGATAAGAATGCCTCAACTTCACTCTCTTCTCCAAGACCATAGAAAAGTCACTTGAATGATCTAGAACAGGGGTGTGCAACATTTTTCGTCGGTGGGCCATATAACCAACTTCATCAATCAAGCGGGGCCACTTAAAAAACAAGCTTATTCGTGTACATGCACAATAAATTAAAAAAAATTCTCAAAATGCAAGCAATAATATTTTATATTTTTGCATGAGTGATCATTTTAGTGCGACACTTGAAATTTAGAGTCCTTGCAGAGCTTGTCGATATCAGCTTTGACAGAAGTGGTTGCCACTCTTAACTGACTGGTCAAATGTTCATCAGTCAGCTGACTTCTACATTTGGGTTTGATGAGCTTCATTTTGGAGAAAAATTGCAAACAGCAATAGGTGCTACCAAAAAGGGAGGCAATTCTTTGTGCATGACGGGACAAATTGGGAAACTTTTCACGTTACACAGAGTTTGTAAAGTCTAGCAAACTGTTTTCAGAGAATTTCCTTTTAGTGTCCATGTCAGCCTGCAGTTCAATGAGTTCCATTTGGCAATCATCAGGACTGTCTTCCACTGCCAAATCAAAAGGTTGAGCGAACAATTTCAATCTAATTTCAGTTTGTCTGAAATCTAGAAATCTGTTTGCAAACTCATCACGCAGCTTTTGTACACTGGTTCCATATTTGTTGTAATCCAGATTAGGAAATTCCAGTTTCCTGGTTGCAAGACATGTGTCAATATGGCTCTTCTCAACTGAACCTGGAAAAGTTCCAATTTCTTCTCAAAAGCACAAATATGCTCAAACAACTTATTCACAAGTTGACTTTTCCCTTGTAGTTTTAAGTTTAAATCAGACAGATGCTGTGTAATGTCTGTGAGGAATGCTAAGTCATTCAGCCAGTTCTCATTGCTCAAGAAGTCCACATTCTGGCGTTTGCTCTCCATGAAGAACTTAATCTCCTCTCGTAGATTCCAGAATCTCTTCAAAGTAGCAGCTCTACTAAGCCAGCGTGCAGCAGAGAAGTACAAAACATCTGAATACTCACTGTCCAGCTCATCTAAAAAAGTTTTAAATTGTCGATGATTTAATCCTCGTGTTCGAATATAATTTACGCATTGGACGACATTTTCATGACTTCTGCAAAATCCAGAACTTTGGTGCACAAGCTCTCTTGGTGAATAATGCAATGGCTTACAACTACGTCTTGTGCTCCAATTGCAGTAAGAAATTTCTTGGTGAATCCATTTGTCCTACCTGTCATGGAAGGAGCACCATCTGTTGTAACACCACATAATTTATAAGGATTCAGTTCAAACTTTTCTACAACCTTAAGCACTTGTTCACAAATATCCTGTCCTGTGGTTGTGGAGGAAAGGCTTGCCATATCTAAAACTCTTGAAAACATCAAAGCCTGCAGTAACAGCTCTGATGAAAATGACAAGTTGGGATGTGTCATTGATATCAGTGCTTTCATCCAAAGCCAGACTGAAAGCTTCACACGAATTCAATCTCTCTTTCAAAGTTTCTTTGATGTCCTCTGAAAGATCTTTTGTCCTCGTGAGACAGTAAAGCGGGAAAGGCTAGTTTGCTCCACCAAATATTTTTCTCTGGACATGCATATTCTGTGAATATTGTTAAACAATTTTTAATAAATTCTCCATCACTGAAAGGCTTTCCCTTTTCTGCCATACATTCACAAAGCTTAAAACTCAGTTTTGTCACCAGTTCTGAATTTTTCTTGAAAGTGGTAAAACACCTTGTTGCTTTTCAATGGATGTTTTTAAATGTTCAATTTTGTCCTTTCGTGCCTGACCAACAATTTCATCAAACTGGGAGGAGTGCTTAGTTGCGTAATGTCGCTTAATATTGTACTCTTTCATGACTGCAATTGTAGTTTGACAGACGAGGCAGACAACACCTTGATTATGTGGGACAACAAGATATTTTGTGCACCATTCACTGTTGAATAACCTTCCCTCATCATCAATTTTTCGTTTCTTAACTGCTGACATTTTACTAGCCCTGAAATCAAAACAAAATTATTCTCACGAAAATAGCAAAGTAGAAAAAACATAGAATTTATTTACACATGGAACCTCTTATGGACAGAAACACATGTTTCTAAATTGGCATCCGATCATAGCCTTCCGGTACTTAAATTAATTGAGAATAGCAAAATACAGTGTGACCTCGCCTATTCGCGGTTCGCCATTCGCGGCCCCGCATATTCGCGGGTTATGCGCGAACTGCGTTTTGTAGGTCACAGAGACTGAAAGGGCTTTTCGAGGAGATTTCTGTTGTATTTACTCAATCAAGCCGTTTTATCAATTGTCGTCTTCACCAAACAAGATTGGACTGCTATTGGCTGACTGCCTCAGCTTCCCCAACAACGCAAACGGCAAAGCACAGCCCGGTAACGCACGGTACAATTTAGTGAAATACATAACAGTATGCAATATTGCTACATTATTACTGCATCAATGAGTATAAGTATCATTAGTGTTTGGGAAGCATTTCATATAGTATATAATCGCATACATATACGTTTTAAAACTGCATCCAATATTCGCGGTTTTTCGCTATTCGCGGGAGGGTAAAGAACGTAACCCCGCGAATAACGAGGTCACACTGTACATAGAATCAGATGCATCTGAAAGCAAAATTTTAATAAATTCAGTAAAGTCACAACAATATGCTAAATAATAATCAATTTACCTTCAATATCTTGTAGTAACTGTAAAAGGTAATAAAATTTTCACCAATAATGAATGACGGACAGCAGAGGTTAGGGAAAATTGTCGCCAGCGGACGAAGGCGAGGTTCAGGACATGACGTTGAGTCGTAGACAATAGTGCTAGTGCACGTCACCAATTCATGCCCTAAGGAGGCCGACCAATCGAATTCGGCCTGCTCCTCTCTAGCAAAGATAATTTTAGAAGTTTGTCGAGTCGAAGCCTGGGAATCCCGTAGGATCGATGCTTTTAAAAATATTCCATTTGCGTTGGATTACAGATCAGGCCAGATGGTTAGATTACAACAACTAGGGCCACACTAAATGGCTTGGCGGGCCGGGTTGTGGCCCGCGGGCCGCCTGTTGCACACCCCTGATCTAGAAGAATGATTTTTGTCTGCCACCCCAGAGTGGTAAGAACCCCCTAGCTCCACTACTAGAATCTGATGAAGTAGGGTGCTGGGAAGTCCTGATGGAAACAGTGCAATAGACAAACCACATTCTCTAAGTTTTTAAAAGGAAAGAAATGCTAATTTATTCAATACAATGATTAGCAAGAAAGGACAAGATCCCCTTATGCTTTACTCATAACAGTCCATAAGTGGTGGTCCAGCATAGTAAAGTAATACCACCTGGCCAGACTTTAGGCAGTTTTATGGAACACTTCACTTTGCAAATCCTGTTGTAACCAAGATAAAGTATTTTGAATTTGTAGTTGTTAGTGTAGAATTAGTTTGATAAAAGCACAGCAGCCTGGGCAACTCTCACCACACAGTTGGATCCTGTGAAATCAAGGTAAGGGATCCTGAAGCAATGGAAATCCTCATCCCTCTGTATAATCTAGTGGAAGAGGTTAAGATAACCTAAGAGAGTAGTCAAACACCCTCAGATGAAGATACTGCCAGGTTATGCAAATAAATATAAATATAAAGGGAGATAAATATAAAGGGAAATCCATATACCAGTTTACAAAATATATTCCAGCAAGCAATTCAATTATGTCACTAAGGAAATAGAAACATGAGAAATATGATAAGACATAACTCGCACAAATTCCTTGTCGCCAAAGAAGCCCAGAATACCCAAATAAATAAATTGTATCCACTACATAAAGAGAACTGAGGATAAATCCCAGGAAAGTGAAAGGTCACAATGAATAAAAAGTCATTGTCTAGCACCTTTAAAAACTTTAGTGCAGGCAAGATAACACTGCAAAGCCATCAAATCACCATAACAAATTATCAGGATCTAATCAGACATAGTGGTGAGAAATAGTGAATTGATTACAAAAATCTATTACCATCTCTGTCTTTGTGTCATAGGTAAAAAGAATTAGTCTGTGTATAAAAGGACATAGGTAGAATAAGAAACCACTGTATGTATGTTCAGCACAAACAACTCTGACTGGCAAAGTCCACTGACCAGAAGCAACAACAAATAACCCTTAATGGAAAGGTGATACACGATTCATGAGCTAAGGGACAAATGGATATTGAGAAAGAGAATGTAACACTACCTTTATATCCCAGTTACGTAACTGAAACAGTCACTTGGTACTAAGGATCAGAAAATACTTAAGGTAGCCAGAGAGCACTAGAAACTTAAAGAATTTCAGTCTCTTCAAGTATCTAAGGTAGCCAACAAGGCAACCTTATACAGAATGATTGTAGAATATGTAAAACCCTTGTCAAAGAGCCATGTCAAAACAACATTAATAAATGTTCATTTTGGGATGACAATGAGTCCCAGACAAGTACATGGTAGCATTAGAATATAAACATATAACCTCCACAGATGAAACTTGAACTTTTATGTGGATGGGTGAAAAGATGTCAGATCATGAATGCCTCAACAGATAAAGTGGAAGAGGTGGGCAATCCCAAATGTGTTAAAGAAACATAAACCAGGGTTGAGCCAGCCCATCTGGTGCTACCAATAGAATGTGAAAAGAGGTTGAAGGAATCATTGCTAGAGTAGGTGAGTAACAGACAAATCAGTAGGTGGGCACATAGGTGCAACCCAGTCCAGTCCCAACTTATTATATCTATTGCTACTTCCTGAGGGTGAGGTACCAAACACCAAATTGGCAGTAGTTGAGTGTTACAATAAGTGCCAAATACATTCATTATCAATGTGTCACACCAAGACAAAATAAAAAAAAAACCTAAATGAAACATCTATTCTGTCAGGAGAATATGCTTAGATCAAGTCACTGATCTTTAACCATGTGCATCACCTTCAGAACATGGCAAGTTAGCAGGATGATATGATGGAAATATGCCCAATATAGAAGACAGAAGGTTCAAATACAAAAAAACCTGGACCAACTGCTTTTTTGTAAATGAACTGCCACCATAAAGGCATCATGATAGTTTCAGACCTAACAACACTACTCTTTGAACAACAAGAGCTTTTAAGTTCTAAAACACTGATGCAGAGGGAAGCCTCATCATTTGTCCATAGGCCCTGGGATTCCTAACCATTGAAATATGCATACAATCCCTGAAGCAAGGCATTCATGAAAATATGGATCTATGGAAAAGGTGGTGGCAGAAGAACACATATAATAGTATTGTTCCAATCTAACAACCACTTGAGATCAAAAATTTAAATCCTGAATATAATACCAGGAAATTAGTGGATTATTGTTCATGATCCATTGGTCATACAGAAACCACTAAAGGGATTTCACATATACTTGTCTCAATAAGGGATTTGAGAGATGCCCACATCTTCAAAGAGAAAGAGCTATCTGCACAATGCATGAAAGAGATACAAGTGTTGGACTACCCATTTCCATAATGTGGAGCTGAATGGAACTCAACTGAGCCCATTTGAGATATGTGTTGAAAAAGACACCCAGATGGATAATATATTGGAGTAAGAAGAGGTTTCTTGGGTTTGATAAGAAATCCTGCCTGTTGCTTCAGAAAGTACTATTTGGATGTGATGTTTTGCCAACTGATGAGATGGTGCCAGTGGTAGCTATTTTGTTAATGTAATGATGTGACTACAGGCCCAGGGAATGGAAGTGATAAAAAAAAAGATTCATACAGTTTAGCAGAACACAGGGTGCCAATGATAGTACTAGGGCAAAACCCTGATCTACAGCACTTGACCCTTATATAAAAAAATACAGATGGTGTCAGGATGAATCCACTATGTAAACATGCAACTAGATATTGGTGACACTGAATTTGGTCATCCAATCTTGGCAAAAAGGCAAATGTGAACTGAATTTTAAAGGATTAAGGAATTGATCTGAATGAGAAAGATCGATGACTGAACACCAATCTTTCATCTTCTTTGGCACAACAAACAGATAAGAATAAAAATCCTCAGAAAATTGTATTGTCTCTCTCCACCATCTTGACCAATAAATGTTTGATAAACATAGAATGAAGTTCCAAAATCCAAGGATCTGCAGGAAGTTGAAACATGAAAGAAGTTGAAGGTAGATAATGGCAGTGGAAATGTGAACTGAATGACTAATCCTGATGCAAGGACCTATAGTACCAATGGATTTGTGATAAAAGTTTACCATGCATCCAGAAATTTGCAGACCCTAGCCCCCACAGACCCCAAAGGTATATGGTAGTCACCATTGCTACTGGCAGGATTACGACCAAGTAGAGGTACCTTGTGTATATAAGAAAAATCTTTTTTTGGATACCAATGGACTGAGGAAGTGGTGTCGGAGATGAGAACACTCAAATTAGGGATGAAACAATGACCTGCAAAATATACAACCTTGAAACCTCAATGGTACTGTCACAAGACAGGCCCTCAGTAACCTCATTCTATATCACTAGCAATTACTTTCCTATATCTCTTCACTTCTGAAATCACCTTACACATATTTGCAGACATTGGAACCACAGAAAAATTAAAATTTTAATAACTATCAACAATCTGTTGTGAATAAAATGAATACAATTTATATTTTCTTGTCATATATCTTACAAACTTCTTGCACTTTATGTAACTGTCATTTCACAGTTATACAGAATAAAATTAAAATAATTTACACTAGTCATATTCTAAGTTGCATACTGTAAATACAACTACATACTTCTAATGTAATGACAGAAATAATAATGAATTGACAATTCTACTTAATAATGTTTACAAACAAAGTTATAGCTTAGCTTTGATTTTAAGAATGGAATTCCAACACTAAAGTTCCAAGTTTAGTTCCCAACATATAAAATTTACAAGTACCTTTTATAAAAAAGTTTAATTTCTCAGTTTGGCCCTATATATAAATCCTCATTTCTGCTGATACGTAGATCTACATATTAAAAAATTTATCTTGACAAAGCACAGTCTAATCAGAAACATTGATCTCGCAAGACAAGTCTTAAGTGCATTTTCTTTTACTTAAAACCACACATTTCCTTCAACATCGTTTACAGATGATTGAAAAAAAAAGATTCTATTACACTCAAATAACCCTTTCAATTCTCTACAAATGGAGATCCACATATTGCATCATATTGAACACTTTCATATTTTTTGCCTCTTCCCAACACTCAATGTAAAAAAACTGACCAACCAAAATTGGATAGGATCACCCCCCTCCCCTTTTAACATAAAATAGATAGGAAATCCCCCACAGTAATTAGTGGGATTACCTGTAATATTGGGTGGTATTTTATATTTTTCTGCATAACTTGTATGTATATTGTTAAGGAGAGTGTAACCAAAAATGTCAGAGATACACAAGCAATTTGTTGCATAGATAGTTTATACAGGGGTGATTTTAAGGTCAACTGATAAGAAAATTATTTTTGAATGCACATAAAGCAAATACATCCTGAAATTTTCCAGAGTTAATTATTTCTGAGAAATTCAACAATCCTTGAAAGATTCAATGTGTTCACCTTTGTTGTTACTTGTTTTGTTTGTTGTTTGGATTTTGTGCAAAGCTACACTGGAGCTATCTGTGCTAGCTGTCCCTAATTTTGCAGTGTAAGACTAGGGGAAAGGCGGCTAAGCTAGTCATCACCATCCATCACCAACTAGTGGGCTACTTTTTACCAACAAATAGTGGGATTGACCGTCACATTATAACACCCCATGACTGAAAAGGCGAGCATGTTTGGTGTGAAAGTGATTCAAACCCATGACCCTTGGATTGAGTTAAGTGCCTTAAACACCTGGCCATGCCGAGCCTTTGCTGTTACTTCATGGCTTAATAAGTTTCATAATTTTTTTTTTGGTTATAAAAGGAATTGAGATGCACAGTTTTTACAGCAGTGGGATCAATAACAGCACAGTGCAATATTAGAAAGAAAGTAACATAATATTTTAACCTTTTAATTTGACTCAACTTACCTGCCACAGAACAAAAGGATGGGATATGTAGTGTGCGTTTTAGCAGCAAGGGCCACTATTCCCACTAATACAACAGGATCATTGGCATCGTAGGACTCTAAGATGTCACTAGTAACAAGGGAACCAAAGGTAAGGTACCCAAAGGTGGCAGCAACAGTGTAGGTAAACATGCAGATCAATATAGCCACAATTACAGTCTTCAGAAAAATGCTAATTCTTCGGTCATTCAGACAAGAATACACAGGAACACAACTAACATGGCACTGAAATTGTTTTAATATTTCATTAGAGTAAAATTAGGTTTAAGAATGTCTTACTTGTTCAGCTTTTGAGAATACATTTACATACCTGGAATGCCAAGAAATAGTAAAATAAAAATTGAATAAGACTTACTCAAGTTAATTTTGATCTTACTCTAAAATTTTGTTAAATACAAGTATTTTAAGCTTAAATGGTATGACACAAAATAGTACCGTTTGTATTTTATTGTCGATGCATAGTTGTTTTGTAGGAATATTTTTCTATCAAAAATTATAACAAAAGTTTAACATTAATTGTGCTTAAACTTAAAAATCCAAGAGATAGAAAGTGTAATTTATTATTTCAGTACATTTAAAATATGATCATTGCAAATTATTCCAAGATATCCTTTGGAAAAAAAAAAAGTAAAATTTTTAAAATACAATGTTTTTAAATATTCAAGATAAACGTATTCCTTATAGAAAGAAAATAGTGGCTATGAGCAAAAACCAGTTTTTCACAAAGGATAAAATTACAGAAAAGCATCACAAGTTTAAGACAAAAAAATTGTTTGGTATTACAGGAGATTTTGAGGATCACACGAATTGGTCAAACAAACAATTAGGACATCAAAAAGAACATATATGAAAAAAAGTAAGCTGAAAATGTAAAAATTAACAGTAACGATTTTGTTAAATACATTCAGGGTAAACAATAATGTTAGAATGTGAGCAGGGCTTTTGATAAAGCCATCTAATGATTACAAGATGGCTGTGATATTACATTCTACTTTTTCTTCCTTTTGGACTCCAAGATTTAACCAATATTCCTCATCTTAAACAGTTGATAAATGAAAACAAGATTGAATAAGATGATCAAATTAATTCTGAACTTAAGAGATAACTGGGTAGTTTAAAGAACAATAAGGCTTATAGGTCAAACACTAGTTCACCAAGGGTTTTGAAAAAGATTAATGATTCTTTATAAAAGACACTTGGTATTATTTTTTGTTAGTCCTTGAATAGTAGACAAGTACAAGAGGATTGAACGTTGGATAATTTTCAAGGGTTGGTTGGTTGATTTAGTGTTTTATGGCACAAAGTAGCTAGGCTATCTGCACCAAACATCCGGTAAAAAGTTCAAAGTAAATTTAGTAAAATTCATAAAAGGAAATTAATGTAAAACAAAACAAAGTTTAAAAAAAAAAAACAAAATGGCGTAAAACCAATGTTTAAATCTAGTCTACAACGTCAAGAGAAAAACTACAGTAATTCAAGTTGTAAAGGACTTTCTGTTGTGTAACTGTAATAATCATAACATGCCAGGAAGACTAACAGGTAAGTACAAAAACCACCGTCAGTCACACCTGAAGTTGGCATTTCCAGTCCTTGTTTCGAGTTAATGTTACGGCCAGTTTCTAATTTCAAATTGAACTATATGAACTGTGATTTTTAAAAGGGAGCCACATTAAAAAGGTGTAATGTATAAAGTAAAAAACTTAAATGGCATTAAAAAGATTAATGGCCTTTAAAAACTAAAACATATACAAGGTGGACAGTGTCACCATAACCAATAACACTATCTAACGTTATGGACAAACCTTGGGACAGAATATGGTGAAAATGATGCTGTCGTTGTGAATCGTAATGATGACAAGAAAGTAAAATGTGGCTTATTGTGATCTGAGTGTCACACAAACTACACACTGGTGCATCAGTTCCAGATAAAAGAAAACAATGAGTTAAAAAACTGTGACCAATGCATAGTCTAGTTAGAACAACTTACTCTTTCTGATCCTCATGGAAGCAAGAAGGCCAAAGTCCAATATAGGGTTTTATTTGGAAGAGCTTGTTTTCACATTGCTCACTCCAAGTCAACTGCCAGATGGCACGGAGTCGAGCCTTGAACATAGGACCATAGTCCATGTTTGAGACAAGCATAGCAGTGATAGTGCCAGAGCAGACAGACTTAGCTGCAGTGTCAGCGAGCTTGTTCCTGCGAATACCAACGTGGCTCAGTATCCAAAAAACTGGAAAGTAGATGTTAAAGAGAGATGGGCCAGTTGGTTTTGAATATTGGCGAGAACAGAGTATAAACCAATGTGAAATGATTCCATGGCCAGTAGAGAACTAAGCGAGTCAGTATAAATCATGCAGTTTGAGTACTGCTTAGCTTCTATGTGATCCAGGGCAAGAGAAATGGCATACAGTTCAGCAGCGAACACAGAAGCTGTAGCAGAGATTCTGCACGCAACCATCAAACCACAAAAACCGTGGCAGAGCACACACAGTCGCCTGATTTCAAACCATCTGTATAAATAGGAATGAAAAGATGTTCAGCAAATAACAGTCAGTATATCCAATTAAGAATGTCTGCTTTTCTCAGATGACTAAAAGATAGGTAACAATTGGGGACTGTAAGAAGCCATGGTGGGATGGGCTCACAAGTGGAGAAAGCAATGTCATCCAAGGACAGACCCAATTTATCCAAGTGCACTTGGATATGAAGGCCAATAGAAGCAATAGCAGACCATCTGGTCTGAAAAACCATGGCCCATCGAGAAAGGAAAACACAACCTCAGATGGGATGCTTTGGTAAGGAACAAAGTTTTGAAGCGTATAGTAGACAGTGGCAAATGGCAGAGGTGCAAAGAAGGTTCATGAGACTCTACGTATAAGCTCTAAACTGGGGAAGTGAGGAAAGCTCAAGTGCGGAGCCAAAGTCCTTGATGATGAATAGGGTCCAGTATCTTTAAGGCCGAGGATCTGTCAGAGCCATAGACCAGTGGATCCATAGTTGAGTTTTGATCGAATGATAGCACGATATATCTTTAGCATTGAACATCGATCTGCTCTCCAAGTGGTGGAAGGGAGGACACAGAGGATGTTCAGTGCTCTTGTGCATTTGACCTGTAGCTGCTTGATGTGTGGTATAAAGGTCAGCTTATGGTCAAAGATAACCCCCAAGAACTTTGTCTCAGGGACCACAGCTTCACTGATACGGAGTTCAGGACCAATGGTGAATATGCCGTTGGTGGCAAAAGTGCATGCAAACAGTTTTAGAGAGAGAGAAGGTAAAGCCATTTGCTGTGGTCCACTTCAGTAAATAACTGAGGGCAGTCTGTAGCTGCAGCACAATATACCACATATTCGACGACTGACATGAGATGTAAAGTCGCCTATATAGAGCCCATGTGCAACAGTGAGAGGGAGTTGTTCAGTGATGGCACTAATTTTTATACTGAAAAGTGTGACACTCAGAACACAGCCCTGAGGGACTCCAAGTTCCTGCAGAAAAGAACGGGAAAGTGTCGAACCCACATGAACTCGAAATCTCCTGTCCATAAGAAAAGTTTTATAAAAATGGGTAAATGGCTACGTAACCCATATATGTGTAGGTCTCGCAAAATGTCATACCTCCATGTTGTATCATAAGCGTTCTCTGTGTCAAAGAATATTGATACAAGATATCGTCGTTTGAGAAAGGCTTCTCTGATTGATGTTTGAACTCAAATCAAGTGGTCCATGGTGGAGTGCTGTTGTTGTAACCCACACTGGGTGGGTGAGAGGAGATTGTTTAATTCAAGGAACCAAACAAGACAAGCATTAACCATCCTCTCTAAGGTCTTACAGAGACAGCTCATCAAAGCAATTGGATGGTAGTTTGAAGGAATCTTGGAATCCTTCCCAGGCTTGGAGAAAGGTACGACAATGGCCTGGCACCAGGCATCAGGAAAAACATTCTCCTGCCAGATCCAGTTAAAACAATAAAAAGAATATCAAGAGAAGCAGGAGATAGATGGCACAGAATCTCATAGTTTATATCATTAGGTCCAACTGATGTACTGCCAGACCAATGAAGGGCCAGTTTGAGTTCCAGTGTTAAGGGATGATTATAGTCAAAGAGACAACCAGCTCAAAAGGAAAGAGGTGATTGCTCTGCCCGAGTCTTGATGGCTAAGAAGGTGGAAGAAGAGGCAGAAGTGCAAGGTACCCGGTAAAAGCTTTCACTTGGAGTATCGGCAATGCTCTGGGTATCAGCCACTTCCTAGCCATCAGAGAGCAAGATCAAGAGGAGGACAGAGTTATATTGCCCACTGACCTTTCAAATCTTTTCCCTTATGACTTTGGAACTGGTGATAGAAGATTCTTTCAGGCTTTGATGTCTTATCCACACGTTAAGGAACCACGACATGATATCTTTGAGTGACTGAACTGCTAACACTGGAAACATCAGCCATATAGCCGTACCTACAGTTAACATAACCTGCCTTGATAGTGACAGGTGGACATGGTGATATAAATGTCAGAACATGGATATTGGTCAGCATTGTAATTCCATCTTTCCAAGTGGAGATACACCTCACTGCAGAAACTCTGAGCGGAGAAACCAGCAAGAATCTCTGACTCAGGGATGTTCTTCAAATCTCTCAACAATAATTCCTCGTGATGAATTCAAAGTAGCATGAGGTGTAATCTCAATAGGTATATCCCCAATTGCCTATGGATGCAATAAGAGTTCACTGTGTTGAGATGTGGATGTTTCCACCAATATGTCACCAGATCGTAGCTTCTTTACTGACTTTGGAGAGTCCCTCTAGTCTCTTCTGAATGAAAAGGGAGACACTTGCCCTAAGGGTTTGTCTGAAAGAGAATGTTGGATACGAAAATGAGGTACAAGTGTTACAGATGTTGAAGATTGCTGCTCAGAATCTTCAAGACATGATCGTTACCTATGGACTGTTTTTCACTATTTTATTTAAGTTTTTATTTAGAGGATCCATAATAAAACGGGAAATTTTAGTGTCCACTGACCCTATCCACCAAGGAGCCTTATGAGAGGACACACTACAATGCCAAACAAGGACACTGCAACAACACCAGGGTTTTCGTGAGCACTGCACTATACCCAAACACCAGCATCAGATACAACGTCCACAACACCTGTTGAGAATAAATATCCAACACTGGTACATGGTTGACCCTAGCCCAAGTAGACCAGTCAAATGACCCAAGGCCACCCATCTACAAGAATTCAAGGCCAAAGTGGTGTGTTAAAGTTGGACCCCTCAATGACCAAGATCCTCTCCTCCCTTTCATGGGTCACCACACACTGCAAACATGTGGATGGATGTTTAGATCCCAGAGGAGGTAAACTGAAAGAACAGAACCTTCCCTGGGAGGTACCCTCACCCCATACAGGAATCCACACAGAGGGGGGCTGAAAGGGCGAGCATGTTTGATATGATGGAGATTTAAACACGCTACCCTCGGATTACGAATCGAGCACCTTAACCATCTGGCCATGTCAGGCCCTTCTCGAGGTAACATTCACATTTATACTTACAGCTTGGTTACCTACAGAATTGTGTTACAAAAGAGAGCATATCTTAAGTTAGATTACCAAGAACCTTAATTTCATGTGCTTTCTTCATAGTTTCTACAGAGCTTCTAATGAACCAAAGTTTTCTTCAATCTTTTGAATGGAACAGATTTTTGCAGTCATAAACTTTGATTTATACATTTACCACCAGACTTTTATTTCTTTACAGCCAAGAGTGCATTCACAAAACTACTAATGAGAATAGTATTACTGCTTCTGTTGTTATAGGCATTATGCTGGTGTGTTGCTACCTGTTTGATTGAAAATCCCTCACAACATAAACTGTATCCTAAGGTGCATGAAAGAGGAGGAACAATTATACTGTGTAATAATTTCTTCCAGGAGACTTACTAAAATTTACAATAACATTTACAATTTTATTAATAAAAGTATTAAATATAAGGAACAGGCAAACTACAAAAGCTTCTATGGCTACTCTGTACTAAGTCATCAGGTGAGTACATTAGCTGCTAGTAATCTTTTCAGCTTTTTTTTTATGCCCATTGTATCAACTTTCTACAATAATTTCCAATACTGTATGTATAAAAATTTATACAAGAAGATTCAGTTTCTACGTGCTGTGTAACTCCACCTAAACAGCTAGTCACACTGACTGCTAAGTGGTACAAGTGAACTGCCTTGACCTTGAGGTTTGCACAAATATTAAGTCTTTCAGCTCACCTCTTGAGGAACCTGAGGATTTCCCAAAACCTATTATTTTAAACTGCTGGACTCACCAACTCCTGAATGACACCAAAGGAATCATCTAGGTCCTAAGGTTTCCAAAAAGGTAAAATTCTTCACACAACCCCTTAGAAAACCAAAATATTTTTTGCAAAAAACATTTAACAGGAGCTTTCCAAAAGAGGCCCCTAAATTTAGCCTTAAGTTAAAATATAGCACACAAGTAAGTAGACCTACTAATTACTGTTCATAACTTGTTTAACAAAATGAAACATATCATGCGACAAGAATCATTAAATTGAAAAAGTGCAAAATAGTAGTTTAAGCATTAAGTTTGCATTATAAGGCCAGTAAATAGTACACAAAAAATAAATGAATTCATTAACATATATTATATAGCTAACATTTACATGTGTGATATTTGGTAATTAACACATACCTGATAACTAAAACAAATAACTGGTACAGCTAAAAAAAGCTCTGTCCACACCTCAGGTCTTGTTTTTATTGGTCCTGCTTTATGGTTACCTTCATAGTATTTGTAAATAATTAGAAAAACTACATACAACACAGCAAGGACTCCTACAGAACTAGAAAGAAAAAAAAAACAAGGTACTTACAATTTAAAGTTCAATAAATGCTATTTATTTGTATTTCTGAATACAAGTTTCATTTTTAAACAACAAAATGCTCATGCAAACTCTGTCAAAATTTAAATTTTAGCACAATGTGATATTAAAAGAGAAAAGTTAAAGAATACATCCTTAAGCATACCCTCTCCACCTGAATCAAAACTAAGTAAAATATCCGAATTGCAACTTGTCACCAAGGTAGGTAGGTAGGTATTTCTTGTTTATTGGCACAAAGCTACTAGGCTATCTGTGCTAAACAAGATGTAGTAGACTATAACGGTATACGAAAATGAAGGTTAAAAATACATAAAATATGTAAAATTAAGACCTGCCAGGAAGACTGAAGCATTAAGTTCAAACATGCTGTCAGTCACCTGAAGTTGGTCTTTCCAGTATTGAGTTCAGGTCAAAATAAAATTAGAATGTGTTGAAGAAATCATGCTAAAACAGTATACAGTCCAAAAAAAAAACCTTAAATTTAGTTAAAAAGATCAATAGCTCTTACAAATTTAAAAACATGAGTGAGGTGGCCAGTATTACCAATGACATTGGTCAATGTCAAGGGCAAACCTACCTTAAAAAATGTTTAAAATGGCATTGTTATTCTCGGTTGTAACAATGGCATGATAATAAAATATGTACAGTCATGACCCGAGTGCCACAAATACCACACATTGGTGCATAAATACCAAATAAAAGGAAGTGGTGAGTTAAGAAACTGTGACCAATGTGTAGCTTAGCCAAAACAACTTTCTCCCTTTGATCTTTACAGAAACAAGATGGCCAAAGAGCTAAAGAAGGCTTGATTTGTAAAGCATATTATTTCGTTGCTCACTCCAGATCGACTGCTAACTGGCGTATAGTTGGGTTTTGATAACTGGACCACAGTCCAGAATAGGGACAGTGGTGATAGAGCCAGAGCAGATGGATTTTGCCTCTTTGTCAGTTAGCTCAATCCCACGAATACCAACATGACCTGGTATCCAAAAAACTGGACAAAGATAGATGATAGGGAAAGATGGGCCAGTTTATTTTGGATATTGATAACAATAGGATGGTAACTAACATGGAATGATGTCAGGGCTAATAAACAGCTGAGTGAATCAGTATAGATCATACAATTCGTATATTGCATAGTTTCAATGTGATTCAGGGCAAGAGAAATAGCATACAATTTGGCAGTGAACACAGAAATTGTAGAGGGGATTCTGTGTGCTACAACCAAAGTGTAACAAACCATGGCAAAACCTACAGAGTCACCTAATTTTGGAACCATATGTATGTATAGAAATGGATGGATCATTTGAAAGATGTTCAGTAAATAAAGAGTGATATTTCCAATCAGGAGTACTGGCTTTCCATGATGACTCAAAGAAATGTCACAGTTAGGGATAGTAATTAGCCTTGGTGGAAGAGGCTGAACTGTTGATACTGCTATGCTATTCAAAGATATATCCAATTTTTCTAATTGTACCCAAACATGAAGGCTAATGGAAACAATGGCAGATTTTCTATTATAGAAAAGTGTGGCCCATTGAGGATGGAAACAAACAACCCCAAGTAGGATGCTGTGGTAAAAAGCAAAGTTTGGAAGCATACATAAAAGACAGTTGCAAAGAGGAAATACACAGAGGGGGTTCATGGGACTCCACATACAAACTTTGGACTGGAGAAGTATGAAAGGCCTCAGTGTAAAGCCAAAGTCCCTGATGGTGGATAGGATCCAGCATTTTCAGTGCTGAGGTTCTGGCAAAACCATAAACCATAGACAAGATTGGATCAGATAAGAGCACAACAAATTTTAAAAATGATCAGCTCCCCAAGAGGTGGAAGAGAGGACACAGGATGTTCAGTGTTCTCATACATTTGACACGAAGTTACTTGATATGGGAAATAAATTTTAATTTACAGTCAAATATAAAACCTAAGAACTTT